>NW_005841931.1:608502-608711 GCF_000455745.1 Alligator sinensis | reverse complement strand
TGACCCCCCCCTTCCCTCCCCCAGCCCCCCCCCCACAGGTGCCCTGCCCGGGCCAGCTCTGCTCTTTTCAGAAAAAAAAATAAAAAAAACCCCAGACTCACCGCTCCTGCCAGCAGGGGCGATCCCCGCTGCCCCCAGCTGCCCTGCACCACCTGGGGGGCTCTGCACGAGCCCCCAAAGCCCTGAGGCTGGTGCCGGAGGGGTGGAGG
>NW_005841931.1:587821-608271 GCF_000455745.1 Alligator sinensis | reverse complement strand
GTGGGGGGGGCGGAGGGAGGGGAGGGGGTCAGGGGGGCTGGCAGGGGTCCCCCCATGCTCTTCTCCCCACTCCCCTGCCCCAGTTACCAGCTTGGAGTCGGCTTCAACTCCCTGCTGCAGCAACCAGGGACTGCCCAAATCATCAAAGCCCTCTGAATCTTTTCTGAAGATTTGGAGAGCTTTGAATTGATTCAGGCCTTTGACCTGGTCCCCTGATTCGATTTGGATTTGGAGATTAGGCCACCAAATCAGTTTGAATCTCCTCTGAATTGAATCACCACCTGAAGCTTCGCACAGCCCTACTGACAAGGCCATCTTGAATATTGGCTTTCTTCCTCCTTTTTACCCATCTCCCCTTGCTGCCGGTTCCTGTCCCATTCCAAGCAAAAGAACCAGAGTCACATGCAGGAAAAAGAAAGCAGGGTATTCTCAGACTGATTAATTCTTTCTTCCCTGTCAAGTGCCAGAGTTGATCCACCTGCATGTAGGAAAAGCTTGGAACTCATAAACTCCACAAGCATGGATCAGCATCTCCTCCTCCTCCCAATTCAGATCCTCTTGACTCTGTCCTTGCTTTACCAGCCAAGAAGGAGGTGAGCTCCCTCAAGCTCGGGAGAACTCTGTCCCTGCATTTAGCAGAACAGGGAGCTGCATTCCTGAATTATTCTCCTTATTTTACTGGCTGTTCAGCCTTACTGGGCAGATACTGAAACACAGGGCCTTGTGAGAGTCGTGGATGTTTGGGTTTTTTGACCTAGATCAGACAGGAAGAGAAACTCTTGCTTGCTACATGAGTGTCAAGGCCCAGATTTCTGTGAGAAGTGTCTCAGCCCCTATAGCTTTATCTCAGAATCATAGAAAGTTAGGGTTGGAAGGGACCTCAGGAGGTCCTATAGTCCAACCCCCTGCTCAAAGCAGGACCATCCTCAACTAGATCAACCTGGCCAAAGTTTTGTCTAACTGGGTTTTGAAAACCTCCAAGGATGGAGCTTCTACCACCACTCTGCGTAACCTGTTCCAGTGTTTTACTATCCTCCTAGTGAGAAAATTCTTCCTAATATCTAAGTTAAACTTCCCGTGCTGCAACTTGAGACCATTGCTCCTTGTTCTGTCATCTGCCACCACTAAGAATAGTCTAGCTTCATCCTCTTTCAAACCCCCTTACTATTTTTTCACTCTCTGCTGGGGTCTCTCCAATTTGTCCACATCCTTTCTGTAGTTGGGGGGGGGGGGGGGGGGAGGGGGCAAAACTGAACACAGTACTCCAGATGTGGCCTCACCAGTGCTGAATAGAAGGGAATAATCACTTCCCTGGACCTACTGGCAACACACTTATCAATGCAGTTCAGTATGCCCTTAGCTTATTTTGCAACAAGGGCACACTGTTGGCTCATATTCAGCATACTGTCCACTGTAACCCCTAGGTCCTTTCTGTAGAGTTGCTGCCCATCCAGTCAGTCCCCAGCCTATAGTGATGCATGGGATTGTTCTTTCCTGAGTGCAGGACTTTGCACTTGTCCTTATTGAACCTCATGAGATTCCTTTCGGCCCAATCCACCAATTTGTCTAGGTCACTCTGAATCCCAGCCCTACCTTCCAGCATATCTACTACTCCCCCCAGCTTGGTGTCACCTTTCTGGTCATATGGCAACACACAAGTCAGTGTGGAATCAATGGCTGTGCGTAGCTAAGTTGATGATGTCACAGAAAAGGCTGTTATAAGATTACAAGATTCACATCTCAAACTTTCTGGACTCTTCTCAAGGTGCAGATTACCGTAAGGCCTCTTGGTCAGCATTTCTCACTTCTTGGCTTGATGTCAGGACTCTGCGTGCTCCCTGGCTGACCACCTCCAGTTTTCTAGGTTTTTATCTCTTGTAGGATTATTGGATCTGCTTCTCTAGCTTGCAGAGCTATAGGGAATGCTAAGATTTCTGAGAGGTTTCTGGACAAACACCTCTAGCTGGCTGGGATGATACACAAGCACAGGTGTTGATGAGATTACTGGCTCAGCACCCAAACTGGCTTGAGCCAACAGGGAAGGACAGGTCTGAGTCCTTTCCCAACATTCCCAGTTGTCATACAGAAAAAGAGCAAATCAACTCCACAGTATGCAAAACTGATCATAACCATCTCACTGTTCCTGTGGGCTCCCCCTAACCTCTTTATTATACCCAGCCCTTGCTTTTCTGCTTGTACTTAAAGCGTCTTTGTCTCTGTTGCATGTTTGTATAGTCCCCAGCACAAAGGGGTGTGGGCTGCTGTCTGAGCATTACGGTATGACAAATAACAATGATTTGTATATGCATTTATTTTGTTTCCTTGTAGCCTACATGTTATCATTTGCTTAATTTGGGGTGAAATAATAATAATAAAAAGTAATAAACAGGATTTGTTCCTTGAAGAAACATGTTTTTGCTGTCTTCTGTTGTAAGCAAGTGTGAAACTCAGAAGCAGCATCCCTTGCTGGCAACTGATGTGAATGACCCTGCAGGACACAGAAGTCTCGTTACCTGGTCTTGAAGACAATATGAGTCCTGGTTTGAGCAGCCTTATGAATCTGGGAATAGAAAAGAAAAGTGGAGGAGGAAGAAGGACTGACTGAGGAAGATCTCTCTCCTAGTCCTGGAGGAGATGGCAGATTCTTGGAGACCTAGAGGAGGAGAAGGAAAAGAAGGATCTTTGGCATGGGATGCATGTGCCTTTATCTTAGACAGTCTGGGAGCTGTATTTCTCAAGGAGTTGTGCAAGAACACTCTCTGCTCTACATGCTGTCTTACTTTTCAAGGCAGAAACTGCACTTTGTCTCTCAGAGACAGTAACTCAGGCATGTCTACATCAGTGGTCTCCAACCTTTATATGGTGAAGATCACTTTTTGTAAATAGAGGGCACCCCAGGATCTACCGCCCTGCCCCACCCCCACCCTGCTGCCCTACCCCGCCTTCCCACCCCACCATATCCTGTCCCGCCACAGCCCCTGCCCTGCCTTCTGGACAAGCCACTCACTCAGCCCAGCCTGGATGGTTCAGCCCAGCCACGTGAGTCCTGCTACTCCTCATCCTGGAGCCTCTGACAGACTGAGGTCAACCATCAAAGGCTTCATGATTGACCAGTCAATCAAGATCGACTGGTTGGTGACCACTAGTCTACCTGAAGAAATACTCCAGCTAGTGTTTCCAGAAACAATATTGCTACATTAGCATTGTCCTGCCCAGAGTAATTATCTGTGCAGGGAAGCAGGGCTTCTTATCCTGGGTGCAGGGCTGTGCTAATGCAGTTAGACTACTTCCAGTTCTAGACTTACTGTATGCAGAGCTAGGTTAGCATCTGCATAGTGCTGCTTCATACCATGCATTCTCTGGCATGTGAGAAGCTTGTTCATAACCAGTGTAGGGTATCTGCCATCTTGAGATATCCTTAAAGCTTACACAGAAAATGTCAGAAAACCAGCATACCTGGGCTAGCTCATTCTTGTTAGCATAGGTAACTATATCAACTGAGTTGATGTAGATTCTTCAATCCTACCTTCATTTGGCTTGCATACATACCCTCAGTTTTTTCCTTCTTCTCTATGTTAATTGTTCAAATCTAGAAAAAAATAGTTTACAAGGAAACAATTGAAATTAATCACTAATGATTGTACATGACCTAATGTGCCCAACTAGCTCTTGGGGATGGTTTGGACAGGCAGCTGGTAGCTAGCCTCTCTTGTCTGCATTTAGAAACAGGGATCTCATAGTAGGAAGTATTGGTCCACAAATGTATTCTTTCTGCAGTCTGTACCTACTGCCACCTCACATAAGGTTCCTCTTACCTTAATTTTCTATCAATGGCGCTCCCATCATGTGTCTTCATCTTCCTGATAACATTCTTGACTGCTCTGTGAGAGATGTTGCTTGTTTCAATTGAAATTTTCCATAAAAAATACTTCCCTCTGCCTTCAGGCATGAAGGACAACTTTGGCCTGGGTAGATCTGTCTAAAAGTGCTATAACATGGAGTTATTTAGATAAGACTGGATGTGTCTACATGTGTGCTTTACTACAGAGTAGACAAATTAGCTGCGGAGTAAAGCATTACCATCTACATGTGCGATGGTATTAGGCTGCAATAAACTAATTTACACCACAGTAAGATAGTACTACTGGGGAGAATACTATCAGGGACAATACTATTTTAGGCTGGGGTAATTTACTGGGATTAAACATGGGCATAAATTGTTCCTGGTCAGCCCAGGCAGCAGGGGACCAGACTCCTGCCTGCTGCGTAGCTACATGGCTCCGTCCTTTCAGCACCCTCATGCCCCAGACAGTCCCTCTGCTGTCTAACGCCACCATCCAGAGCTTGGGGCTGAGTGGCCTTGGCATAAACTGCTCTGCCCTGGCTCAAATTGATGCTGTCCTGGGTGCACATGTAGACACTGTGCCTGGGAGTAGTTTACTACAGCTCAAACTGCTCCGGAGTTTATTGCTTCAGATTAATTGCACATGTAGATGCACCTACTGTGTAACCTCTAAAACTTAGAAGTTAAAGTATCTCTAATAGCCTTATTGAAGTTATCACAATACATGAACAAGAGACCCATAGCAAGTCCTGTAGATGGCTACTCTTCTTTTTATTTACCCTGTTAATATTCAAATGTATTTAGATTGAGAAAATTCTTGTTCCCTGTTTCTCTTATATCTCCAGTGTTATGAGGAGATCATTGCAGGTTAATTCATTGTTTAATTTACTGGGCCTTTCAGAGGGAGGGGTTGCAAATTTTGCAAATGTTGGCACACCTCATTCATTATTCCACCAAATCTGTGTCTACCCTTTAATTCATTGTTTAGTTTAGTACACTAATTTAGGAACCTTTTAGTTATTCAGAATTGAGCTACTTATGCAATAAACAAAGATACCAGAGATTGTCCTTATGCTGAGGGTTCACACGAGGCTATTCATCCCCGAGGTGCTACAGAAAACCCTGTTTGTATAATTTATATCAGGACTCCCCGCACAAATGTGAATTTCACCCACTTTGCATAATCCCCAAATTTAATTATACTAAACATGACATGGCATTATTCAATTAATTATCAACAACCTAAGTTTGTGCAGTGGTCTTAAACTTAAGCTATACCAGTTTGATTTGTGTATAATTGGTTGCATTAGACTCATGCCAATCTAGATGGATACTTAGACTTCACAAGGGCAGGGGAATATTTAGGTGCTGTGTCATTGTAAATCAAGTGGTAAACATCAGTATGAGCAAACCAAGTATGTTATCAAGGGTCTGTGGATTTAAATACAAATGTAGAAGAATTTAATTTGTCTTAATCACAAAGTATTATAGACCTTTTGAGAGGCTGATCTTTTTATCCTTCCCTTATTTGATCTTCAGCCAAGTAACCAGCATGATTCAGTATTCTCCCAGGCTATAATATTAAAGTTTGCAAAGTGATTATTAAATGCATTAATAATTTCGATGGGATCATTAATAACATCTCTTGTCAGTGATCTAACTTGGATAATAACTTCCTTGTGACTTGCATCAAATAGATTTTTTTGAGTATCCATTTCTAGAGGTTTCTAGATGTCTTTTAATTGTTTGCCAGTGACTGAAATAGCTTTTACTGTGGTATGACTTGAGGTTTATGCATTCATTTCAAAGAAAATGTGATAATCAGTTAACCAACTATTCCTCTGTCACTGGCCTGACTCTTTCACCTAACAACTCCAGCAATATCTGCTATAACTAAAAATAATTGTATATATTTTTCAAGATAATATTATGCCGTTACTAACTAATTTAAGGTGGCAGCCTGTTACTGACTCAAGTTATAGAAGTCTAATAGAGAAAAACAATTCAGTCAGCTCTCCTTTGTTAAAATAATTAATTTGGTAGAATCTAATGATTAATATGCTTGCCTACTCCTAGCCCTTGTTAATGGTTTTCTAGCAAGATATCTGCTTAGCCACAAGGGGTTAGGCTATGTTTGTAAGCACAGTCCTCAGTATCCCTGCCAGTCTAGTGACCCTGGGACAGAGTTCTGAATCATAGTTCCTTTTCTGTTTTCTCCCTTTTGTGTGTATGCCCAAACAGCAAATCTGTCTGATGAGTAGGGAAGGCTTGCCCTGCTCCCCACTCTTCTTTCCTCACCCACTTGCACACTTTGGGGAGAGTTAAGTTACTGTTCTCCCCAAGAAATGTATAGTCAGTCTCAACAGGGGCTCTCATTCCCCTGTGGGGCCCAGTAGGCTCTATAACAATTCAGAAGAAAGCATCTGTCTTCACCTATGGAAGGAGTTAAGAAAAATCATGGTTGGAAACTGCACTGCAAACTGGTGAAGCAATAGGGAAGAATCCTCCACCCAAACAGACACAGGGTGTTCTCTCAAACTACTGCAGTCAATCCTATAGGCTGTTCTTTCTAAATACTTCCTGGTGTGAAGAATACTGAGAGTGAATTAGTGGGTTCATAGTAAGAATGTCCTCGGTATTTGTACTGAGGCAGAGCTACTCATTGCAGCTCTTTAGTGAAATGCTCCATTTACATTTCTAATGTCCTTTGCACTTTGATGCTCTCTCCCAGTATGCTTAGCAATAAGTGGTCTCCCTGAATATACTGTCTGATAGATTCCTTTATTGTGCAATGATCCAGAGTGTTTGTGGGCATTCACATTAACAAGTTCAGAATAATAAACACACATGGGGATGATCAGATATGGTCTGGTATGTTGGCTTGGACAAAGATGCTTATGGTGAGCAAAATTAATTGTCAGCTTGGTCAGGGTACTTAAAGTGAACAAAATTAAATGAAAATTGATGTGATAGATAAGGGGGAGGCAATATATGGATATAGAGTGAGAGAGGAGGCAGATATTACTATATTCTATGCAATACCTTACAAAATCTATAGAGAAATCAGCTAGGCACAGACAGCTAACTTGCTTTCCACTAATTTTAAAGAGCATCAATGGGGACAGGGTCCTTTCTGTTGGATAGGTCTAGATCTTCCCTATGATCATCTTCTTTATGAGTCTAGATAAATGACATAATGAAGTATTACAGGCAGCATGTATATAACATTGTGTGGGCCATCTAACATTTTGATCAGTCATTTAAAGTTCTGCCAAGTTGGCTGAATTCTCCAAAATGCATCAGCACAAATGTGGGGAATAACATGATGACCAAGGTAGATTTGAGCTATCCTTGTGTTTACCTAAACTTGAAGCCACTAAACTTTAACCTGATTCCTGGCACAGGTTGCAGCAGCCCCAAGGTTGCTCCATCTTGCACCAACAGCCATTAACCCAAAGATGGGAATTAGCCGACTGGTACAAGGGTGCAACAAATATGCATCCTCTCACAAACATGCTCATCCCATAAACAGGCAGTGGGATGAGATATGGACCCCCTAGAAGCTCTGCCCCCCCTCCCTCATGTTTCCCTTAAAAAGAACAAGCCTTCATTGGCCAGTTTTAGGTCTGGTTTCTGCTGCTGGATCAGTCTTAAGAGTGACAGCCAATGAGTATAAAACAGGCATAAGAGTTACCCAAATCAGAGTGGTAGAATCCTACACCCACCATGCCCTTCCTCTGTCCAAAGTATGAATGACTAGACAAGGTGCCAGGTAGTAGAGAATTGGTAGTAGCAACTGCACAGCTCTTTATAAACAGTAATACTCTTTAGCACTGTAGCAAAATAGGTAAATAATTATCCCTATTAATAGAGAGACTTGTGTTGTTACTGTTACTGAATCCTAGAAATAAAAGATGGAAAATTTTTATTAGGTCATCTACAGTAGTTCATCTCCTTGCCAATGCAAGCATTTTACTACAGAACAATGGTCTCTTGCCCAAAGCCACAGAAGGAATCACTGTCAAAGCCAGGATTAGAACTCAGGAGATTCTGGCTCCTTGTCCTGTACTCAGACCACTAGCGCATTCTGCAAACTAGATTGTCCAACCATTAATAAAAAACAGGAGGGATGGTTTGATTAACTCAGATTAGTTGTAAAATGCCTGTAGTGGTTTGTATTGGCTATGGGATCTTTACAAGGCTCAGGGGTTAAATTTCCTTTTACCAGGATTGTACCTTGATCTTGCAATGATACATATTCCTGAGAAGTGTACAATACAAACACCATTTGCTAGTTCTGGTCATTAAAGAGCAAATCCACATAAATAATTGGCTCAGCATCATTATGATAAATAGGTCACACAGTTATTTTACATGATAAAATCTCTGAGTCGGGGAGTTTAAAAAAAAAAAAAGTATGTATAGGGCCGAACACAATGGAATCCTTATTCCTGACTGAGGCCCTGAACACAACAACAACAAAAGCAAATATTTTTTAGGAGCACAGGGCCAGATCTGAAACAGGACTGTGGACACCTAAGCCCAAACTGCAGTCCAAAAATAACTCCATTAAGAAACTGCCTAACCCTGGTAATGCCGAAAACTTATTGCATGCCTGCCTGTTCTGCCTGAAAGCTCCCTAGGCCCCTGCATTTGCAGATCTGCTTGTCTCCAGAACTGGTGTGGTCTGACTGGCTGGATGTCTGCTCCCCAATATAGCCTGATTAAAATCCAGAAAGTTAAGTGATGCTTAAGTGCTATCAATAACACACACTGACAGGATCGGGCCCAATGTAGTTACTGAAGGTCTGTTTTTAAAACATGGCCAGAGAAGGAGGTGATGGCTTGTATCGTGGCTGGGAGCAACAGAAAGGAATACAAGATGCATGAGGCCGGGGAGGAGGTGGAATCTTATTTCAGTGCCTACTACTGTCCCTATTTGTACATTTTACATTAAACACTAGGGCTGTGTGAAGCTTCAGGAGGTGATTTGATTCAGAGGAGATTCGGCCCGATTCAGTGGCCGACTCTCTGAATCCGATTCAAATCAGGGGACCAACTCAAAGGTCTGAATCAATTCAAAACTCTCGAAATCTTTGGAAAAGATTCGGAGAGCTTTTATGATTTGGGCAGTTGCCGGTGGCTGCAGCTGACTCCGAACTGGTAAGTACTAGGGGCAGGGCAGGGGGGAAGGGACCATGGGGTGACCCCTGCCAGCCCCCTCAGCGCTCCCTGCTCCCCCAGGCCCCGCAACCCCTGCCCACTCCCCCAGCCCTCCCCATGGCTGTCCCCGCCTGCCCCAGCTCCTGGTACTTTAAAAAAAAAGCCCTGGTGCTCACCAGGTGCTTCTGGGCAGGGGGGCAATCCCCACTGCCCTATACTGCATAGGGGCCTTTGCCATGAGTCCCCAGATTCCCCATTCCCCGCGATTCCCCCAGCCCCCCCTCCCACAGGTGCCCCAGGACTCACTGCTCCTGAAATGGCTTGGAGCTTCAGGGGCTCATACAGAGCCCCTCACATGGTGCGGGGCAATGGGAGGCAGAGGAGATCACCCCCTTGCAGCAGAAGTGGTGAGTCTGGGGGTTTTTTCATTTTTTTTCTTAAAGGGCCGGAGCTGGCCCGGGCGGGGCACCCACATGGGGGGCTGGGGGAGCAAGGGGGGTCCAGGGGACTCGTGCAGAGCCCCCCATGAAGTGTGGGGCAGTGGCACATCCCAATCCCTACCAAAACTTAAGTGCCTGAATCAGGTGCCTTAAGAAAGTGTTCCAACTACCAGGTTATAAAATAGGATAGGCAGAGGTAATTACTAGTGCCAGGATGAGGGCAGCCAGATTTGGAGGCCAATGAGGGATTGGGGTTTCTGGGCTACAGCATCAAAGCCAGAATCAGAGCAGTCATCCTGAAGTGAGCTGTGTGGGGAACCATGAATCAAAAGACAGACTGAGTCCAAGAACACAGCCAAAGAGCAGGAAAAGAGTCATTGCTCAGATACTTTCTATTCCTTTCCCTGGTCTTAAGTAGGGGAAATGGCTAGTCAGGTGTTATACACCAGCCAACTAGGTCCCCGGCAAAAGTTTGACCCTCAGACATTGACAGAGGTTTTAGGAATACCCTATCCTGCCCCTGGAAACTACAGTGACAGTAGTAGGTCAGGTCAAGGTGCTGGGTTTGAAGCTGCCGGTCTGACACTTCTGGGCTATACCACTGTGCAGAAAGAAATACAAGTGTTCAAAAACTGAACATGTGGAATAATGCACAACTCTTTAGCTTTTTGGTGGGGTACTCCCCAATCAGGGGACCTGCTTTTCTGGTCTTTACTTCCAAGATTATTATGGGTGTTATATTAATGGTGTTTAATGGGTGTATGCGAAGCGTCTAGTATTTACTTCAGATTCAGATTCAGCCAGTTCAGAGGACAGTGATTCGATTTGGTGATTTGAATCACTGTCCCAATTCAATTCTGAATCTGATTGGGAGATTCGGCTGCTGCCAAATCTCCAAATCTCCAAATCTTCCAGGCTCATCCCCACCCCTCTCCCAGCCCGGCAATGGCTGCCCCAGCTCCTGGCACTTACTGGGTGCTGCTACTTGTTCCCAGGGAATGCCTGTGTCATGTGCACTCTGATGCACGGCAGGTTACGCTGGGTTGGGTAGGAGAGGCTGAGGCCAGCAACTGTGCTTGCCCCAGCAGCCTTACCTGGGGTCTTGGGAACCTCTAGGAGCTGCAGCCATGGCACTCCTGCAACAGGGAGCCTGGCCGGCAACTGAAGTGTGGCTCCAGATGGCCAGGCTTTGGTTTGGGGCAGCATGTGGTGCTGACCTGCGCGCCACGTCACTTCTTTTGGTGTGGGATATTTTGACCCTGGGATCTACCTCATGCTGCAAAGTAGCAGTGTGGGAAATGCCTGCATGTGCTATGTGTGGCACCACAGATGGGTCTGCAGTGCTATGTACCACACCATCTATGATTGTCTGGACATGCCCTGTATGTCCTGCATAGGGAGTCTAGGCCCTAGGTTTTGGATTCCGCTTCAGGTAACTGGTGCCTAAACATTAGGTGTTGCAGCATCAAGTGTGGAGGCATGCAAGTTCCTATTGTTTTTAGCCCAATAGACTTCAGACATATTATAAAAAATAGGGCTGTGAGAAATGGCACTGTTCCATTTAGACTTGAGTTTCAAGCTTTGGACAGAACAGCGTTTTGTTTCAAATTTAATTTCGAGTCAAAACAGCTGTTCCATTTCACTTTGTCAAAACAGTGAGGCTGTTCCGATATTTCGCCTGACATCATGCTGGGAAAAGGAACTCAGTCCAGCTAGGTTGAGTTTCCAACCCCAGTTGGACTGGGCTGATCTCATTTCCCCAACCTGATCATTGGGCTGGGGAGGGAAACTGAGTGATCCGGCTCAGTTCCCTCCTCCAGACCAATTGCAGTGCTGGGGAAGGGAACTGAGCCAGGGCTCAGTTCCCTTCCCCTACACTGTGACGGGCTTCCCACCCCAGTCACAGGAGGTGGGGAGAGCCAGGGCTGCACTCCCCACCTGGCTGGGCCTGGAGCCACTGGGAACACAGCCCTGGTTTTCCTGTGTCTCCCACCACCTGGCTGCTGGCTGCTTCGAAACTCAAAATGTTTCGAAACTTTCAAAACATTTCAACTAGCCTATTTTGTTTCAAGCTATTGAAGCCCTTGGTTTCATTTTGATTTTGCAATAGAAATCTACTTTACAGGGCTATTTATGAAGAATAACTATTTCATAGTGTATAGTACTTTGAAGAAAGAAAGACATTGCTATGTGAGTGCTAAAACTGTGATCACTGTATTATATACCATATTAATGTAGGCCCCCGCAGTATCTAAAATGGGTGTGCTTAAGAAGTCAATATTTAGTACACTTCATTCTTTTCAATTCATGACCATATTTTCCTGTAGCCAAAGTTTATCTATAGAATCCAATTTTATGGGCAGGGTTAGTAGTACTGTTATTCAAGTTTCCCAATGCTTCTCAGTATAAAACCTTGTTTTCAGCTTCTTATAACATTGCCAGCTTTAATTAGGCTGAAATTTTTCAGGCTGGGTGGCTGACTGAGGCAGACTTTTTTTTAAGGTTTGGCCATTTCTGGGAATGAGTTTAGGGAAATATTCTGGCAGCTTTATCACTAAGGCAATTTTTCTCCCAAGCTTTAGAGCAGGGACTTAAGGACATATATCTTGCTGTTTCTTTTAAAATATTCCAACATTTGGTAAAGTTTTATGCCTTTAAAAAATCTCAGTTTTCACATGCTCAGTAGAGGCTTCTTAGTGTTTAGAAGTGAAAATTATTGAAAATCCCATCTTGTCTGAGCTTGGTCTAGTCCCTCAGGACTCCTGGTTTTAGCAAGGCTACTCATATGCTATTTGCACCAATAATTTGTGTGTGGTCTATCCAGTGATAGAGGCAAAGACAGACTTTTAACTGCTGCTCTGAGATGCTCTAGGGCAGGGTGGTGCTGGGTATCAGAATTGGGTTGGGACCTTTCTCTTGTGTGCTTTCAGTAACTTCATTGCAGCCGTCCAGAGTGGAGGAAGCCTCAAGACTGAAATACAGGCAGGGCAAAAGTTAATCCAAGAGCTAGCGAGTACAGCTGGACAAGGAATTTGCTGAGGACTGGGATTTGATGTCTGTGGAGAGGAAGTCCATGAGTGGGTAGGGAGATTGAGACCATGATGGCAGTAGGATTGGTTGAGCAAGACTGGGAATTGGAAGGCTGTGAGGAGACTGGCAGTGGGATGGGAAAAGTCAAGACAGGAACAAGAAGAACTAGAATGGATTGAATGGTTCAAGCTAATAATCATAGAGAAGTCTGTAACTGCTAGATGATGCTTCCCTCCCACAAATGGAACCCAAGATTTCAAAGTCTCATCTTTCCTCTGCTGTCAGCAAACTTCTATGAAACCAAATGGTAAACTGCGTGTCTTATTCCTCTATGTTGCTGGAGGATGACAATATATTCCTGCTACCAGTCATCCCATTAGTTCATAGGGCAGACCTACATGAGTTAGCTCTAAAAATTCCATCCTGGTTGATGATGCATGTAGGTGTCACTATGATATCACATAGTATTGTTATAGACTATTATTATTGTTATAATAATGTTATAGGGCATACAAGCATATATATGAATACAATCCAGCTAACAAGACTAAAATCAAGGGCTTATTATAGAATGGCTAGGGGGAAAATTAAAACTATGTTGATCAGGGAACCATACTAGGTTTTCAGATTAAATATGAGTTGCTTCAAAGGAGGTAAATTGGAAGTACAAATATTTTGCACAAGAATGGAAAACTTTTCAATTTTGAACCGTGGAACATGGAAATGGCTGAACATCTTTACACTTGTGGCTTCTCCTGGGAGAGTAGCAACTCTTTTGGGAGCAACCGAATATCTGTACATGGCATTTGTCAGAACAAGGCCTGATTGTATTAATCCAAAGTCTGAGGTCTGATGGAAATTTTGCTCAAGTCACTGCCTAACTGGGGGTCTAATTTAGTATTTATTAACTACTGGGCATGTCTACACATGGGATGCTCGAGAGCTTGGCAAAGGACCCAGGGGGTCAACCTGCCAGCCAGTCTGCTCTGACTAGGCTCCATGTGCTGTGGAGTGGCTGGCTGAGGCACAAATGTGCTTCAGCTCAGGAGCTGTTTGCCCCACACTGAAGTATCCTGTGCCCAACCAGCTGGGGCATCTACATGTGTGCCACCACACAAAAAAAACTCTGGAGCAGGGTATTACTTATATTTTACACTGCTGTGAAGTTTATTAGTTTCTTGTGCCCTAAGAGGAGCCCAGATGTAGACACCAAGACATTTACTTCACAGTTAATTAGTCAACTGTGCAGTAAATGTCTCGTGTAGACATATCCACTGACATTAGGCTTAGTGCTATTTCAAAACACAGAAAGAGAGCCAATAATTATTCTGAGAAGCTTCAGCCAGAGGCATAACTAGCAAGTTTTTTACCTTGTGTCACAAGAAGCTCCAGTAAAGTAAAATAAGAGTATGGTATTGCTCGTTGTGACTATTGTCTGGCCTTAAGCTTTAGAGTGCTAATTTTTGGACCAAATCCCTCCATAGCTTTTAGTAGAGATAGAAACTGTGATTATTGAAAACCGTCTTATCTTGATTCAAAGACTTCAAGTTATGGTGAATCTACCAAGTCCCATGCTAGTTTATTTCAATGGCAAATTAGTAGGGCTGTACAAAGTTTTGGCAGCCGTTTTGTTTTGGAGGTGTTTTGCCCCATTTTGGCACCTGAATCACAGAATATGAAAAGAAATGGAAGGCTCCAAAAAATCTCCAGAATGAAACCATCCAAAACATTTTGAAATGTTTCGGATGTTTTGGAATGTTTCAGAGGCAGGCTTACAGGGAAACAGAAACTCAGAAGAGGGAGGGGGGAGAGGGGGGAGTGGGGAGGACTGCTCTGATATTGACATCTGTAGCTGGGCAGTGTCTGCGGTCTGTCCCTGAGGTCCCTTCCAATCCCAGTGCTCTGGGAGAGGGACAGAGAAACAGCATATAAGGCTCTGTGTGAAGCCTTTCTCTGCCTTTTGTGAGCTATCTGTCTGGAAGCAACAGCGTGTGGAAGGTACTGGCTGACTGCAGTGGCTGGCTTCCTAGTAGTTAGTCTCTTTCTAGTCTCTCTTCTTGGAAAGGATTGGCTACACCTTTCCAGTATATTACAGATAGAAGATATATTGCACATAGAAGATATATTACACACACACACACATTTTCCAGCACAGCAAACATTATGAAGCGTGCTGGGAAGGCAGGTGCCAGGACTTCTGGCAAGGAAGTGAGAGAGGCTAGAAGGGGTAGGGGGAGAGCTGGAAGTTCCAACCCACCCCCCCAAACTTAGGTGAACTCTCTTCCCTAGCAGCCATGAGGCGCTCCTAATGGCAGCAAGGAGGGGGGAGCAGTTTCTGCACCTGCCCCACCCCCACTAACACCAGCAATAATAATAACCCCCAGCACCACCAGCTTGACAAGCACCAGCATGACAGTCTCCTCTATCCCAATTTTAATCCCCAGCCTGAGCTCTCCACTGCCAGAGGAGGATCTAGAGCTGGAACCAGGGGAACTCAGTGTCATCACCAGAGAAGTTCTGGGGAAGGAGGAGGAATCTGAGTTTCTGCTCCATACCTCTCAAAGTTCCCCTAGAGCCAGGTCTCTTTCTCTAGAAAGCACCTTGGAGGGGGTTGAGGTTGTGGAGGCAAGTGGCTCAGCTGAGTCAGCTATTCCTATTGTTGTGCCTCTGCCTGCTGAGGAGGGGGATAAGGCAGGATCCGCACTCACAACCCAGAAGTGAGGGGGTAGTGTAGTGTGGGATCATTTTGAGGTGGCAGAGGATCTCAGGTATGCTACCTGCCAGCACTGCCAATGCAAGACCAGCTGGGGCAAGGACAAGAAACACTTCAGCATCATGGGGAAGCTGATGCATATCTGGGGGCACCGCCTCCTTGTCCTTGCTCCTCCTCAGCCTGGCACCAGTGGGAGCATGCCCAAAGGAAAGTCCACCTCTCACTCCAAAGCCCCCAGCTCCCAGCAGCAAAGGCAGGCCACCCTGGAACAGTGGGGGAAAGGCAGAGAGAAAAAAGGGGCACATTCCCAAGGCAAGCGAGGTCGCATTGTGGAGATGCTTGCTTTGGATGGCCAGCCCTTCTCCTTAGTTGAGTAGCCAGGGTTCAGGTGACTCATGGTGCTTATGGCCCCATCCTACCAAGTGCTTGCATGTACCACCTTTAGCAGGACGGTGGTGCCCTCCTTGTATGAGGCATGCAGGGAGTACTTGAGGGAGGAGCTGCACAAGGCAGGTCTGCAGGTGGCCTTACACTTCACCTTGGACATCTGGAGCAGCTGGGGTGGAAATCATGCTTACCTCTCCCTCACAGGGCACTGGTGCGATCAGTCAGGATGTCAGTGGACTCTCCTTCAAGTGGTGGTGATGGATGATTCCCACATGGCAATGGAGATCATGGGGCCCATGAACTTCATGGTGCAGGGGTGGCTCATTGGGCAGGGTAAGCTCACCTGCAGGTTCATGGTCACTAAAAACAGGGCCCATCTGGTCAAAGTGGTCCATGATGCCAACTTGTTGGCATCTGCTGTGTGGCACACAAGTTCCACCTTATAGTCAGGGACACCTTGGAGTGGGACAGGGCTGCCAGTGAGGGCACTGTCACAACCAGCCAGCTAATTTAAAAATGCAGGAAGGTGGTGGGCTACTTCCACCAGAGCATCAAGGGGTGCAAGATGCTGTGGGACAAACAGGCAGAGCTCAGCATTCCATAGCAAAAAATTATGCAGGATGTAGAGACTATGTGGAACTCCACATACCTGATGCTCAAAAGGCTAGTTGAACAACAGAAAGCCATCCATGAGATGGCCTTTCTGGGGGTGATTGGGATCAGTGGCCGTCTTGGTGGTCCTCAAGCCATTCCTCATGACCACCAAGAGCCTCAGCACTGGCGATGCCCACCTTAGCCAGGTGATCCCCATAGTGAGGGACCTTCAGAACCAAATGGAGAAGTTTCAAGGGATTGATGTTCTTGGCTGGGGCAAGCCGCTTTCACCAGAGGTGCAGGCAGTGGTGAAGCAGCTGAAGGAGGGCATCAAGAAACATCTGGATCCATTGCAGTCCAGTACAGTCCATTTGCTGGTTGCCATGTGTGACCCAAGGGTGAAGGGGAGTGTGTACGCCAGCAAAACCCTGGATCAGTGGACGGAGGTGCTGGTGAACAGAGTCAGGGAGGCAGAAGGGCAAAGGCGAAGGGAAATGGAAGAGGGGAAACTACTGTCCTGTGCCAGGACTCTATCCACCAGCCAATCTCTTCCACCACAGGTGCTGCCAATGTGGGCCAAGGGCATAGTTTCCATGTTGGAGTACAGAGCCACCAGACTCCAGGATTGGGCAGGTAGCACTGAGGCCTTGGTGGCTACCTATCTCATCGAGGACATGGAGACACCCTTTGCCCTCGGGGGAAAGCCGCAGCCAGATGTGGCAGGATCTGGCCACAATTGCCCAGGAACACCTGTCCTGTTCACTGATCAGTGTTCCAAGTGAGAGGGTGTTCAGCATTGCTGGGGATGTTGTGACACCCCACTGTACCTCCTTGGATCCTGGTTTGGTGGAGCAGCTGGTGTTCCTGAAAGTGAACCTTCCACTGCTGGGGTTCCCAAAGCTCCATGTGCAGATGGAGTGACTGCCACCCTCATCATACACACCTATTTCCTTTAAAAAAAAATAAATTTAATGCCTCACTCTCAGAGCTGGAGGTGGCACTCACTGTATCACCAGCCACCAAGGAAAGAACATCCTGCTGAAGATAAACCTGGAGGTATGGTCTGGGGCTATAGGAAAGGAGGAGACCACAAGTACTGGGCATGACCTAAAACTGCACCCTGCCAGGGTTGGGAGGCCTGGTGGGACTGCTGGTGATGTGGCAGCCCCCAAGAAATGCCAGGACCACAAACCTCCCTGGTGAAAGGCAGGTAGGAGGCACATTAGAACCTGCAGCCACCACATGCACTCACAGTCCTAGCTAGGGAAATCCCAGATCTGTAAGATCTTTGAGAGGCCTGAGGCTTGCTGGTTTCAGTGGAGTTGTGAGGCTCCAGGTGAGCTTAGGTGCCTGGGATGCCATCTGCGAGGCATGAGCCGCAGCATAGGGGAGGCATGGAGCTGAGGAATGGATGTCACCTCTAGACATCAGGGGCATAAATGCTTAGCTTAAAAGATTAGCAAGCTTTCAGGTTTAAAACCCTTCATCAGGCTGAGGAAGCGTCTGCAGTTGGTATGTGTGCTCTTCCTGGATGGAAGGAATAGTAAAGAAGCCAGAGGTTGGCATGCAATGCAGGCAAGAAAGACAGTCAGTGAAAATGTAAATTGAAGTGTCAGGGGGTGAGGGACAGTCTGGGAGGCGGGGAGAGGGGGGCGGAAGGGGGATGTAGGATGTAAAAGTGGAGAGGTACCTGGGGAGTCAGATGTTGGGAAGGTTATAGTGTGTCATAAAGCCAATGTTTATATTAAGTCCATGAGTTTCTGTATCCAGGAGGTTGATGAAGTGAAGTTCATAGGCTCATCTGTGAAAAGTGGTTTGTAAATTCCCTTTGAGGATCAGGCCTGAGAGATTGGAGACAGAGTGGCTTTCTTGTGAGAAATGTGTCCACACAGGTAGCTGGGTATTCTTGTCTGTAATAGATTTCTGGTGTGCATTCATTCTGGTGTGTAGTTGTTTCTTGGTGTCTCCTATGTATTTTCTGTCAGGGCATTTGTTGCACTGGATCAGATATATAATGTTTCTGGAGGTGCAGCTGTAAGATCCAAGAGTGGTGATGGTTCTGTTGTGGGGTGTAGTAATTGTGGGGGTACTGGAGATATGTTGGCAGGGTTTTTCTTGTCATGGCACAGTCTGGATCCATTCAGGGTGTTTTGGCCTGTAGGAAGTTTGCTTCTGGTGATGGGGTTAGTGAGGTTCAGTGCTTGTTTGAATTTACAAACCACTTTTCACAGACGAGCCTATGAACTTCACTTCATCAACCTCCTGGATACAAAAACTCATGGACTCAATATAGACATTGGATTTTATGATGCACTATAACCTGCCTGACATCTGACTCCCCAGGTATATTCCCCCTGCGCCGGAGGGGGTGAAGGATCCAATGTGCAAAGCATCGGCCGCAATGTAGGACAGGTACAGAGCTGTGGAAAGAATGTCACTCCAAGACACTTCAATGGGAAACCTCCTGCCTGGGAAACATTTGAATCAGTTTTCCATCAAGGCATAGCTGGCCAAAGAGCGATGGATGGTTGGCCAAGTTACAGGTTACCATCCCTATTGTTTTCATCCTGCTCTGTCTAACACATACACGTGACATGAGTTTTGCTTTGAACAGTTTGAGGTGCAGTTTCACAAACCCCCCTGCACTTATCTCCTTGAAACTTGCCAGGCATCATGGCCTCAGCAGGGGCTACCATCCTGCAATTTCCTTCTGAATCAGCAAGAAATGACAAAGTTATAGACAGTTTATTGATTCCCCATTATAGTCTAGGGCCGAATCACTGAAACAGCATCAAATCTCTGAAACAGATTCAGTCAAATTGAAACAGAACAGTGATCTGAAACACTGAAACAAATCACTATCCCTCCGAAGTGACTGAATCTGAAACTGCAATGAAACATAGCCGTTTCACACAGCCCTACAAATTAGCATCTATTTTGAAGTATGGACAACAGAACTGCATACAGTATGCCAGTAAAGGTCTCGCTAGTAAAAAATAGACTTAAAAAATCCTACTAAATATGTTGCTGAAAAACTCTTTTTGTGAAAGGACCTATATACATTTCTAGCTAGACTGGTAGACATAAGAACTATAATAACATTCCATTCAAACCTTTTGTTTTGGTTCATGTGGTTCTGTTCAATTGCCCTGTTCATTTTACTTTGAGTTTTGGTTGCTCCAAAAAAATATAAAGTAAAACTCATCCCAAGCCACAGTCTTCCCTCCTCCTCCCCCTGCCTCACCAAAGTTTCTGTTGAAATTATGTAAAAATGTGCCTTTTCTTTTCATAAACACAAAAATCACTTAGTACAACTTTGCTTGTGATTGGGCCACAATTTGTTCAAAATATTTGCTTGTACTGAGTTCTGAATATTTTTTTCTCAGATGTAGTGACAATGGACGAGCTTTCAGTATTTGAAATTGTTTACCATATTCTAACAAATTTGCAGCCAAAATTTGATACCAGGTATATATAAAAAAAATGTAGTTAAAAAAAGTGGCACAGTGGCACAGCAAATTTGTGCCACTACTTTTTGTGCCACTGCAAGTGCATGCCCTTGCATGTGGCGATGTGGCCAAAGGGTACTAACCTATACCTCTTTCTCATAATGTTTTAGTATAGAGCAGGGATGAATGGATAAATGTAGCAGGGCTGAGCAAAGCTTCGGGTGGTGATTTGATTCAGAGGAGATTCAGCCTGATTCGGTGGCCAAATCTCCAAATCCAAATTGAATCAGGGGGCCAATTAAAAGGTCCAAATTAATTTGAAGCTCTCCGAATCTTCGGAAAAGATTTGGAGAGCTTTAATGATTCGGGCAGGCCCTGGTGGTTGCAGCAGGGAGCTGCAGCCAGACTTGGAGCTTGTAAGTAGGGGGCTGGGGGAGAGGACCAGGTGGGGACCCCTGCCAGGCCCCATCCCCTGCCTGCTCCCCAAGGCCCCCCTGACCCCCACCCGCTCCCTCAGCCCTACCATGGATGCCCTGCCCGCCCCAGCTCCCAGCCCTTTAAAAAAAAAAAAAAGAGAAAAACCCCAGGACTCACCACTTCTGCAGCAGCCTCAGGGCTTTGGAGGGCTTGTGGAAGAGCCCCCCATGTGGCGCAGGGCAGTGGTGGGCAGCAGGGATGACCTCCTGACAGGCAGGAATGGTGAGTCCAGGGTTTTTCTTGTTTTGTTTTGTTTTTAAAGGGCCGGAGCTGGGATGGATGGGGCAGCCATGGAGTGGGGGGAAGCTGGGACAGTGGGGAGAGGGTCGGGGGGGTGTGGCAGGGGCGCCCCT
>NW_005841931.1:585074-587807 GCF_000455745.1 Alligator sinensis | reverse complement strand
GGCGGGAGGGGTTCCCCCCCCCCCGGCAGTGAGCCGGGGCTTTTTTTTCCTAAGTGCTGGGAGCTGGGATGGGTGGGACAGCCATTGCTGGGCTGGGAGAGCAGGCAGGAGATGGGCCTGGGTGATTCGGAGATTCAGAGATTTGGCAGCAGCTGAATCTCCGAATTAGATTTGGAGGAATCAATTTGGGACAGTGATTCAAATCACCAAATTGAATCACTGTCCCCCGAATCGGCCGAATCTGAATTTGAAGCGAATGCTAGCCATTTCACACAGGCCTAAAATGTAGTTCATTCAAAGCTTGGTTGTTAAGTATGGGATTGGATGAATATGAAAATGAACAGATGAAACTGCTTTCCGGATTGAGAGGTCTTCTGGAAAAGCAACCCAATGATGATGACTACAGTTACAAAACATGGTGTTAATTAAACTGGGTTAAAAATGTTCTGGTTTAGTCTGGCAGATGTAAATGTAGCTAGAATTAGCTTTTTTGTTGAGTTGACTAGCCATAACATAGAACTATGTTACATTGTTACTGTACCGGGGCATTAATACTTTTGCATTGTAAAATAGCTGGTATTCCCCCCCCCCCCCCAAAATAAAAAATCTTAGGACATATTTGGCCAAGTTTATAAACATTTTGGTGCTTGTTTGGCTTTCCCCTACATTTGGCAGCTTAGTTTTCACTCAAATAACCCTATAGTATTCACTCCAAAACATATGTCTAAACCGGCCGTTTGGATTTAAGATTTGCATGAGTGTATGTATTTACTTGATGGTGCAAGCCTATATGAAGAGTGGAAATGGAAAAGTGTTGTTGTGGTAGCCCTGCAAGCTAAATCCTGCTTTACAAAACATAAAACACTGGACTTCATATGAAGGGTGGGGTACTGTGCTGTGCATCTGAGATGAGGGGTGCTATGTGAGTTTTAAGCCATTTTTTGATCCTCAACCAAAACACTGATTATATAAAGACAATTTTAATAAAGTGCCTTTTTGATCTGACAGGTCTTTTTAGTTGAATAAATGGCTTTTTAGTTGAATAAATGTTTACATGCACATGGTTTAATTTAGAACTAGGGAAATTAAACTCTGCAATCATACTTTCAAATACTATTAATCACAACAGTTTCAAAGGTGTCCTGAGGGATTTAAACAAGTGAATCCTATTAACTTCACTTAGTTTCATGCTACTAAATAGCTATGCTTTGCCTTGTTGATAAAATTATTCCTCTGAATGAAATGAAGAGCTCCCTTGCTCAGCTTAATTCAGCTCATACTACTATATGGAGGCACAGAGCCACAGGTGACTTTGGAGAACCATATCATCCTTTTGTTAATAAACATGATGCTTTTTAAAAGGCACCTGGTTATGACCTTCCACTGCAAATCTTAAGATCTAGCCCAGGTCCAGAAAACTTGTAATGAGTCATAATTTCTATTTTGAAAGAACTAAGCCAGTTCTCGACTTTGCAAGGGAGTACTTGGTTCAGGTGAGCGTTGAAGCTTCTTCACTACATAGTGCAGATCCTACTTTCACATACCAATAGTGTGTATGTGTGTATGATAGTTACTATGGTTTGCTCTCTGTTACATTCATTAAGGAGAATGATTTTTGACATCTGATACTAGAGCTTCCATCCAATATCTCATATCCGCAGTCCCCACAACTTCTCCTCAGCTCTTGGGGCTTGATCTTCAGCTCCCATTCTGAGCCTACAGGGGCATCTCTTGTCACTTATTCCAGGCTGGTGGGTTTACTCCAGGTGTTCTTCACCTTCCCTGTCTCAGGCCAGGTCTTGCAAGGACGAAGAATAGGTGAGGGAGGGTCTGTCCTCACTGAACACAAGAAGAGTTGGAAGTAGGAGGAGCAGAGCTACTGAGCTTTTTTCGCTTCCTTTTCCTTTCTGTGAAAAAGGTATTGGATGGCTGAGGGGAAGGAGACAGATTTCTGTCAGTTCTTGCAGAGCCTTTCATTGACGGCTTTGTTACAGGACATGGGCAGTCAGCACAGAATGAACTGTAATTAGTAAGAGGGTCAGAGCTTCACATGATATTGCCAGGCTGAATTCAGGCCTAGTTGAGCTTGTTTAAGAATTGCAGGAATTGAAAAAAATAGATACACAGATCATAGAAAGTTAGGGTTGGAAGGGACCTCAGGAGGTCATCTAGTCCAGCCCCCTGCTCAAAGCAGGATGAGCCCCAACTAGATAATCCCAGCCGAGGCTTTGTCTAGCTGGGCTTTGAAAACCTCCAAGGATGGAGGCTCCACCACCCCTCTGGGTAACCTGTTCCTTGTTGAACCTCATGAGATGCCTGTTGGCTTATTCCTCCAATTTTTCTAGGTTACTCTGGGCGCATCCAGATGACCCGCACATGCCTTTTGCAGCATCTCAAACCCCTCTGAGACACTGTAAGATGCACATGAGGGAATGGGAAAAGATTCCCCCGTCTTCAAGTTTGCTGCACGGATGCAAAATTATACCCCTGGATATCCAGGGGTAAAAAAAAAACGTAATGAAAAAAAGTGGGGCAGGGCACTGTCCCCAACTGTGCCCTGAGGCAACCAGAGGCTGGGTCCTCCACAGAGATGCTCTGGCTGCTAGAGCATCTCTGTGGTTGGCCCTTGCCCTGGTGCTGAAGCATGCTGCCTGCCCGTGCAGGGCAGGCAGTGTGCCAGCAGCAGAGCTCCTGCTAAGTAAGGGGTCAGGGGGCTGGAGGAGAGGGGAGGGG
>NW_005841931.1:570362-585043 GCF_000455745.1 Alligator sinensis | reverse complement strand
GGCCCCCCCGCCGGCCCCCCCCCCCCCCCCAGCCCCCCTAATCCCTGCCCCCCCTGGCCCCATCCTCTGCCTGCCCCCCAAGCCCCTCTGATCAAACCCCAGCATTTCTAGCTGCCGTCTGGGTCACTGGGGCCCTGCCTGCACAGTGGGGTGGGGTGACAGCCCCAGCAGCCCTCTGGGCCCTGCTGCCCCCCGTTGCCCTTTGCTCAGAACAGCACCTACTTCTATGGTGAATAGAAGCATTTTTTTTTAAGTGCCAGAGCCTGGAGTTGGGGGCGGCAGCTCTCAGGGGGCTGGGGGTGCAACCGGGGGCTGGGGCTGGGTGGGGCAGCCATTTGGGGGTCTGGGGCAGCACGGGGTGGGGATGCCAAGATATGCAAGGATAAACAGGTAAACTGTGTCATACATAGAATCATCGAAAATTAGATAAATAATAATTCATTAAAATTAAACAAATTCTCCCATTTTGTCCATATGAGTACAGGTTGGATTTGCACATAGAGGCTTCAGCTAGAGCTATATTGGTAAAACCTGTCTCATACAGATAAGAGTTTGCACAAAGGCTTAGGAACCAAAGCCATCATGTTTCATGCAGGTATATCCTATGATACCTAAATACAATAGGGTGAGTTAAGGACAGAGTTTCAGCCCTAACGCTGAATTTCCTAGCTTTTACGGGCTTAAGTCATACCCTTAATGTTATTTAAAAGTATTTTTTGGTGGTTTAATATATACTATAACTTGTTCCTGTGTGACAACTGGATTTATACTGGCTTCATCCCTAATACCACTGGAAACTGGAAGCAGGCTCCCCCTATGAGTCTGCACTCCAAATATGTTGAGCGGACAGCAACCCTCTAATGCTGATCTATTTTGCCTTGCTGTTGTATCCAATAAAAGTTCTATGTTCTATTCCTCTTCTGTCACATTTCAGTACCAAGTTCAACTTGTAGGCTATTGGCCTGCTAAATATTAACAATGACCGCCAAAGGAACAAAATGTTTGCATTTTCTCTATTTCTTTTCTCTCTTGCTTCTATATTTGCATTAAAAAGTCTGATATAACAAAAAGGGTGTGGCTTGTTTTTTGTTTTTTACATTAGAAATTCAGCTCCTGTCTAACATGCATTTCCTCTGGATGATTCTATATGCATGCATTTTCTCTGGATGATTTTATAGATGACTGGAGAAGCTTGTTAGGTGCATAATGCCACAGCCTGAGGAAGGGAAGTGATTTTCTGTCAGGCTATTCAAAACTCTCCTTTTGGTTTTTATTAATGCTTTTTTAATACAAACATCTAGCAAGCAGTTCAGAGACAATATCATCTCAACAATCTCACATTTAAGAAAATTTGAGAGCTCTTTTTTGTGTGGCTGTAAGAAAAAACTTTTAACTCTTGTAAAATAAATTATAAAGTAGGAGAGAGAGGGAGTTTTTTGTTATTTTATTCATTTCACTGGTCATTTCTGGAAAAAGAAAGAAGCTTAACATTACTTTCCCTTAAAAGTTTTAATTGTGCAATATATGCTAGCATTTGTTTTATCAGATACTAGTTTGTTTTACGTACTCAAAAGGCAAACATCCTTAACTCTTCTATGTCCTGTTTGTGGTGCTTTGAGGGTACAGGAGATAGCAAGCTGGTTGAGTGTTCATAGGGTTGTAAAGCTAGCATGTCTATATTTACGACATCTACCTCTTCCTTCCTTTTCCCCTGCATAGGAGATATGATCACAGAGTACACAGGGCTCCTGCAATCCTGGCCTGGAAAAATGGTTTCTTAGCATCATAGAATCATGGAAATTAAGGGCTGGAAGGGACTTCAAAAGATCATTAAGTCCAACCCCCTCCATTCTGATCCCAAATGATCCAAGCAAGTGTCTGTCCAGTCTCCTCTTGAAGACTTTCATGGTTGAGGACTCTACCACTTCCTTGGGAAGTCTGTTTCAGATTCTGGTCATCCTTACTGTAAAGAAGTTCTTCCTTACATCCAACCTGAAACCATTCTCTAACAGTTTATGGCCATTGCTTCTTGTCCTCCCCTGGGGCACCCTAGTGAATAGTTTTTCTCCCAGCTTCCGATATATGCCCCTTACATACTTATAGATGGCCTCCAAGTCCTGCCTCAGTCTTCTCTTCCCTAGGCTGAGCAGTCTCAGATTCCTTAGTTTTTCCTCATAAGATTTGTCCTCCAGGCCCTCAATCTTTGTTGTGGCCCTTCTTTGGGCCCTTTCAAGATTCTCTACATCTTTTTTGAAGTGCAGTGCCCAGAACTGGACACAGCACTCCAGCTGGGGTCTCACCAGCGCTGAGTAGCGAGGAAGTATCACTTCCTTACCCCGGCTCATGACACATTGGCTAATGCATCCCAGAACCAAACCCTGAGGGATACCACTGGCCCCCTCCTGCCAAGATGATACAGACCCGTCCACTAACACTCCCTGGGTTCAACTCATTAGCCAGTTCCCAACCCACCTGACCATGGACTCTGCCAGCCCACAATCCCCCAGTTTTTTTTATAAGAGCATCATATTGAAGGCCTTTTTAAAATCCAAGTGTATGACATCAAAAGCATCTCTCACATCCAAGTGGTTCGTTACTTGATCATAGAATAAGATAAGGTTGGTCAGACACAATCTGCCTGCAATTAAACCATGTTGGCTATCCTTCAGCATCATGCTTTCTTCCAGTCTCCACAAATGGACTTCTTGATAATTTTTTCCAAAAAATTACCCAGTATCAAAGTCAAACTGACTGACTTATAGTTTCCCAGATCCTCCCTCCTCCCCTTCTTAAAGACTGGCAACTTTTCCAGTCTTCCAGGACCTCTCCTGAGCACCACAAGTCTTCAAATACCTTTGCCAATGGTCCTGCAATGACTCCAGCCAATTCCCTCAGTGTTCTCGAGTGTAGGCCATCTGGTCCTGCCGACCTGAAGACATTCAGCCATTTTATGTGCTCCTTCACCAGTTTGACACTGACCATTGGTTGGCAATTGCCCTCCCCTCCCCCGCATCCATCCAAAATACCAACACTGGTGCAAGCTAGCATCCTTGAGGCTGCTCTAGTTTGGTCAAGAGAGATCCTATGTAGTTTTAGTTTCTCCCTGCCACTGGGTGCATCTACACAAAACACTGAGTGTGCAGTAGCTGAATAATATTGCGCAGTAGCGGGTCATAGCACAGACAGTGCTAATATGCTATTGTGAAGTAGCATCACTTAAAAGATGTTTGCTGACACAACTGCACAGTAATGCCAGTTACTGCACATTTAGTTAGTACTTGCTGATACAAATTCTAACTAAATGTGCAGTAACCACTGTGCAGTAGTGTCTCATGTAGAGGTGCCCACTGTGTCCTTAGTTAAGTAAACTGACATCAAAAGAGGAAGTTTGGACATGAAGCAATATGCTTAAGAGCTCAAAGGAAAGAAGGCTGTACCAACTGGCCTTAGAGTTATATAAGGCAGACAGTGTGGTACCAGAGGGGTTGCTGCTGCTGAAAATCAAGTGCTTCAACTTCCAGATACTTTCAGTAAAACATATTCCACAAAAAAGTCTTTAAAATTAGCATCTGCTGTTTGCGTTCAGGTCCTGTTTTTGTTCAAGGTGAAAATTCCTGGTAAAAATTATTCGGCAGAAGAAAAAATCCTGACCTATTCATACTGTAATAATACTCAGCTTTTAAAACTTTTAAACGCTCTTAACCACAAACAATTTGGAACAACCAACTGCAATCTATTAAGTTTCAACTCACAGGGATTTCATTTTTTCCCTCAGCCCTTTCTTGTATGCTATACAAGTATTTATATGAAACTCACAGATATTACTGGATTGAAAAAAAAAAGTTTATGAGGAGAGACAGACTAATGCCCATACCTCCCAAGTTAGGCTTCAGAAACCAAGAAATGTATTCACTACTGTTTGATGTATATTTTCTGTATTTAATTATTTCTCTTCATTCCTCTGGGAATTGCATCATTTTAACTTTAGGGCCAAATCCTGCCTGATTTAGGCAAATAGTACTGCTAAGGATAATGACTGTTTTTCCCTTCACTTATTTTGCTAGGAGTAAGGCAAGTAGGATTTGCTCCATAAGTCAGTATACCCATTAAAAGAATGCTTTATCATGTGACACATTTACTGGGGAGAGCCTTATCTACCATATGACTTTGCGGTCCTTAAAATAAGTAGCATTGTTAATAGACTGCATATGTACTGCTCTTAATAACCATGATACAAAGCAGTTCTGTTTCTCTTTTGAACCGAAGAGTAACATTTGGGAGGTTTTATCACAGATTAAATATGTTCATTTCAGGATAATTTCAAGATAAGTTAATTCATTGTTTGCAATTTAATAAAAATATCAACAAGGTGCTCTTGTCATATCACCCTCTGATGATTTCCCCTAATTATCTTTAAAACTTGATTGATTTTTTTATGACATGAACTGGGCTATACTGTTAAAATAATTGCTTAATTATCTGTTTGGTTTGGTTAAACTGAGAAACAATGAAATCTAATGACTAAAGCTTATGTTTCATGGATTTTATGGGGTTGCTTATTATGCACTATTCTGCTTTTATAGATTTATCAAATATTTTATGGAGATGGCTTATTTCACATTTTATTAGGATAGCAGCTTTTGGTATTTGGGAGTAGATGCCTGACAGATGGTGAGTATGTTTTGCAACACTGCTAAGAAGCTGATTAAATGCAAATGGTGTTTACTTTGGGACTGTGGTGATTTTTAAACTTATTAAAATATTCATCTTGTGATTTCTTCCCTCCGTTGGTTATACAGCTTACTATGGATGAAATACTTAAAAACATACCTCACAGTGAAGCCCTATCAAAGAGAAGGTGGTTATACAAGTTTGAGAACAAAATTTGGTTTTATATGCAGAAATTAACACAGTTATTGGATGCAAGTTCTTTGCTGGAGGGACTTGGTATGCTGGAGAATAGCTGGTATGTACCTATCACTTTTACCTGGTTGGGAAATGTACTTGTGATAAAAAAGTTTACAAAGTATTGCTTTAGACTGTTTGCCTTTTTAAGTGTCCAGTATGAGACAGAAATGTGCTAGAACTCTATCTGAACATATAGTAAAAATATCTTTTTGAAAGCTGTGAACAGTCAGTCAACACCTGTCAGCACCACCACCACATAAATGAAAAGTGATGACTATTTTTTACATGTCAGTGAATTTCAGCTATGACAACCTAATGCAAAACTAGACAAATCCCCAGTTATATTACCCATTAATCTCTTAACAGACCCAACTTACTGGCAAGTTTTAAAATAAACATCAGAGGACAAGATCCGCATGCAAAACTTTCACTGTCTTTAGTGGACTGTTGAAGTAGGCCTATAATTTGAAGACACATGGTGGTAGCTAGATATTCTGTAGCTCATCTAAGGATGTTATTTCAAAATTTCTGCAACTTGTTTGTGGTAAGCCTTGTTTCCCAACCATCTTCTAGTATTTTCTGAGTTTACATTTGGGAGCAGACCCACTAGAAAAAAGACCTAAATCATATAGATTTGGGTAATACTTAGCTGGTCTGTAAGCACTCTGCAGTCTTTGAAGCTCTGTAGACTCTGCAGATCTTACTCTGCAGGGTAAAGTTGATGAATATGTTGCAGGTAACCATATCTCTACTTAACATTATTTAAACTCTATTTTCTTCTCATAGCATGTCTTGACATTTGCTGATTCATTGAAGATATTCTAGAATGTATCATCAGAAGTACCAACATTTCATCACAATCATACCAAAAAACCTGTGATGGATGTAATGCCTTGGACAATTCAAAGACTGTTGTATCAATATTACAAGATTATGTAATCCTTAGAAAACCAATAAGGACATATATTGCTGGTTAAATGGGTAAAATAAGGAATATTTACCATGGGAAATTAAGTTACTAGTGGTAATTAATGCAGATTTCCAATTAAGGTAGCTAACCTTTTGCAGGGTTTCACCCTCATGCAATACCATATACTCAAACTTGTATTTACTTTACTAGACAGTCATCCAACTTCTTTATGGAGACCTTGATCAAGTACTTCAGAGCCTCTCACCGGACCTATTGGTTTTGGCTATTGTCCCTGGTTAGGTTTTGGATCAAGTGTGAGCATCCTCATTTCCTAGGTAAAGCCAGTCACTGTGTACACTTGCAGGCACATTGTCTACCTGGCCTCTTGAACTATGGCCATGTTCATGAAGCTAGGCAGATAGTGTGCCTGAATGTGCATAACGTGATGAGTCTGACCCAGAGAGTGAGGACACTTGCAGTTAATCCAAAACCTGACTGGGGACTGTAACTGAAAAAGACAGGCCTGGTGAGAGAGTCTCAAGTACTTTATTAAATTTTCCATGTAGAAATCAGGTGACTTCTTGGCAGAGTAGATAAGCATATAAGTTGTTTAATTTTTTTTAGTGTTTTTTCTTAAATGCTTATGTTCTGAATAAATTATATCCAGCTCTAGCAAACTTGCCTAAATAACTACAGTAGCAATTCAGCTCGCTGGTCAATGTGATTATCTCTGTCATTGTTCCTGACAGAACAAATTGAAAGTTTTGAACTAATCTCAGATTTGTTGAGAGAGTTGCAATGAATTGCAGAAGTTTGTTGCCTATGTCCCCAGTTTAGAAGTAGAGGAACTATGTATTCCTGCCTTGTGAGAGATGACATTTAGGTTAGAAACAGACACTGCCTTTGCGCCACCATAAAAACATTTATGGAGGAAAAAAAGCCAAGCAAACAAACCTCCACACCCTTTGCCATGCCACACATTCCTGAAATTTGTGGGTGCAATGAAGGTAGTAAGAATTGCTGTTGCATTGTTGTAGCAGATGTCCGTTTGCTTTATGGTACAATGCTACTCCAGCTCCTTGGGCAGATATTCCCAGAGCTTGAGGGGCTCCATCCTGCACACCCTGGGAATTCCTGTGTAGGGCTGGGTCCCTCAAGCCCTGATAGCACTTGCCTGGTTTTCCCTGCTTACAGAGATGTGCCCTTGGGACTCTCCAAGGTTTCTGTAAATGGGGAATTCCAGCTTAACCTACCCTTACACAGATGTGCCTGGAGATTCTCCAAGACATGTCCCAGACAATCTCTGAGGTGTGTGTCTCTGTAAGTGGGGAACATGTTGCCCTATGTTCTGCAGGATGAGCCCCTTGCACGATGCGGGACAACAGGCAACAACAGTTCAAACACTTTCCGCCACAGCTGATCTGCTTTATTTGATGATGTCTGTTTACATGCGTAGAGGCCTGAAGCATAAGTGAAGTATCCCAGAAGAAATGAAAAGGGATCAAATAGATAGTTTACTCAGAAACTGTGATAAAGGATTTTTGAGATATCCTTAGTAAACCAGGAAAAATAAAGCGGGTGTCACAGAAGGAAAGTCAATAACAAAGGTTAGAGAGAATTTTAATCTGTGCTGAATGTGCATCATAGAAAATGAGGGTTGGAAGGGACCTCAGGAGGTCATCTAGTCCAACCCGCTGCTCAAAGCAGGACCATCCCCAACTAGATCATTTCAACTAGGGCTTTGTTAAGCTGGGCCTTAAAAACCTCCAAGGATGGAGATTCTACCACCTCTTTAGGTAACCCATTCCAGTGCTTCACCATCCTCCTAGAAAGAAAGCTTTTCTCATTATATAAAATATTATAACTGAAATTTGCTTTATATTGTTCAGTTTTTTACTTGTGGTTGACTTCTCAGAAATGTACAACCCAGATTCAATGGCAGGATACAACTGACCTGCCAATCACAAGAATTAAATATAGATACCAAAAAAATCCAAATAAGTTATTGCCCAGCATAGAATCAAGTGGTTTCCTGCCAGCCACATGAATATACTTCCAAATTTAAAAAATGTGCTCTGCGCTGGACAGAAATGGCAATTGGGAAAAAAGTGGGTAATTAGCATTAGTGCAGATTATTATTATATCTTAATGTTTACTAAAACTGTTCTGTCTTTCTAGCAAAAGTGATGGAGGGAACTCTAAATTAAGGATGGTAACATTAACTTAATGACCTACTAAGTTAAGGATGTTACCATATTCCCTATGTCTACCTAGATAGGTCTGGTGCATCTGTATGTGTCTTCTGATGTGACTGGCTGCTACAGTCTTTTATAAGGCAAAAACTCATCAAAATCAAAGGAGATTTGGCCTGAGTAATGATTGCCCCCATTTGCTCCGCCCTGGCTTAAAGTGCTGCAGTCCTGGGCACATGTGCAGACACTGAGCCTGGGAACAGCCGACCCCAGCATAAACTGCACTGGAGTTTATTACTCCGTTTTAATAACATGTGTAGATGTACCCATGGAAACCCTTTTGTGTGTGTGTGTGGCCCTTAAAAAAACCCCCAAAAAGGCAGTTACTTCTCCAAGAGGGAATGAGCATCGGGCCTGGAGGTACTGCAATACCAGGCACACGGAAAGGTCAGAGCAAGCTCCCACACCTTCCCCATGTGCCAAAAATACCATAATTTTTTTATTTCTTTTTTAGGGAAAATTTTTCATGTTCCAAGTCAAATCAGCCAAATCAATTCCAAATCTGTGAGTCATTCAAGAACCATATGTGGCTCTACTACTGGTAACCATCCTCCACCCCTGCCCGGGGCTTCAGATGCTTCTAATTCCTTTGGCGGGCATCCTACATGCAGGCCCAAGCCCATCCTATGTGCAGGTTCTAAATCCTTTGGCCCATCCTAGGTGCAGGTTTGGATGCCCCCAAGTTTCGCTTGCCCCCAGCCGTACGGCCACAGGAGCAAGGTAGGGAGGAGTCTCCCATGTCCATAAAGTGAGCATAAAGCCAATATCGTCCCACCTGTAGTGAAAGTGGGAGACTAACTATGCAAGGTACTTACCTCTTGCCAGAAAAGCAGTTATCCCCTGCCAGTAGGAAAACCATCTTCTAGATCATAGTGTCTCCCCTGCCAGGTAAGTAAAAGTACTTTAAAGAAATTTTTGGTGTTCTAACCCAAATCAGCCAAATCAAGTTCAAACCTGTCAGTCAGTCCAGAACCATAAGAGGTCCTACAACCAGCAAACATCCTCTACCCACACCTGGGGCTTCAGATATTTCCAAAGTCTTTTGGCAGGCATCCTACGTACAGGCCCAAGCCCAGAGGCTCCCATTTCCACAAAGTGGGCTTTCAGCCCCCAAACCTCAGCAGGTACTAAACCACACCAGAAGAACAGTTCCTGGGAACGCTTCAGGAAAACTGCCTTCATGGACCCAGATACATGGTGTTTCCCCTGACAGGTAAGTATCACCAACTACAGAAATGATTCCTGAAAGTAAGTAAAATACCATAAGGATAGGTTAGTGCAGCTCATCTGAATAAAATATATAGTGGTGTCCATTGCATACAGTCCTGTTCAGCACTGACTCTTTTTCAAGTTGTGGTGAGCGACTAAGCCTCTACATTGCATACATTTTGACTTCCTCTTCACTCTCACAGCTGACCTGTGCCTTTCTTTCCCATTTCCAATTAGTCCTGTTTCTTTACCAGCCTTAAATGTCTAGTAAATATCACCAAATGGGGTCCCAAACAGTTCACCCAGATTCCCTCTGTTACCCCTCTCTCAATGTGTCACATATGATTAATATGACCCTGCCCTCTATAAGGTAAAGCTGAGCCAGGTTACCCTGTGCTGACTCTGCATATAAGTTTTTGGAGGATCCCAGAACTCATGGCAAGAACACCTCATTCCAGTCATGAAGCGGGGCTAATTGGCACATGGATCATTTTTTGGTGGTTATATGGAGTACACACATACTGAGCAGTGTTGAGCTATGGCTTGAAACTTTGTTGACTCTGGTGGGGCCCAGCTCAAGTAACTATATGGTAAATCATGAGCCTTTTGGCTTGGCCTAATATCATGCATAGTGTGTGCTATATTTAAGTAGATACAAAAAAGTGCCGCTTAAAAATATGTTTATGGGGTGCCTGTGTTAAAATTTGTAGCAGTTTCAAAATAAGGTAAAATAGATCAGTTCTGGATGATCTAATGGGAACCCCTAGTAATCTGCAAATTACTATAGGCAAGTTTATTTCAAAGGACTTAGTAGGTCCTATTGGCATTACTATAGGCAAGTTTATTTCAAAGTCACGGTGTTCAAATTTGCCTCTCATTTTCATGTCCTCAGGGAGAGCAGGCTCTGACTGTAAGGATGGAGGGAAGGAGTTGCAGGGGGAACATGTTGTGGGGGCAGACAGCAAAGGGATTATCTGACATCCCCAGATCTATTTTCCCTGATGTAGCAGTGAGAGGGGGACAAATTCAAGGTAAACATCCAATAATTACATTCTGTACCTTGAAAATTATAACACATTTATAAATATTCCATATATAGAATCTTAATTATTGGGGGGGGGGTGAGGGTCATCTTATATTTAGGGTCATCAGGTATTCATGTAATTTTTTCTTACTTTTTTGGTCATTTGATAGTGGAACATTCCAAATGGATTTATAATCCTCATCTGCCTAATTCTAAGGTATTGGCTTCCATGTGGCATATACTCTGACAAAGAATTGATTGAATTATGATTTTTTTCCTGATATATATAAATATTTAAACTAATTTATTGTCAAGAATCTCCATGTAACATTCACTGCAGAGGTTATCCTAGTCCCAGAAAGACAGCAGTTAAAAGCCTGAATATATGTTACTCAAGGCATTATTACTGAAATGGATTGGGGGAAAATGCTCCATCACTTGAAAAACAAACAAAAGTATCTCATAAACCCCAAATGGAACAAGGACATGATTGAGCCCAGCAAAAAAATTGAGGGAAAATAATTGAAGATATTTGCAAGTTTGTTTTACAGAAAATGAATAGATATGTTCCAGTTTCTGTGGAAAGTTGTGGAGGTACTTCATATAATTTATAATTGATTTTCCACTAAACTGTTGAAAACTCGTTTCTTTTTTCTTGTGCTACTTAAAGTGCAACACCAGCAAAAATCTGCAGAACATGTTGGCAAATTCTTCAGAAACTAACTACCTCAGAAGCTCAGAAGCCTGATCTTCTGTTTCATGTATTTGTAAATGAGAATACAGAGAATGCGTGAAACATATGGATTGGTAAGACATACTACACTATTATAGTAGCTCTTCCTTAACAGTAGTTCATTTTTTAGGAAAGAATGTCTGAAGATGGTTTTAGACAAATTTTACATTAAAAAGCAGGTCACAGATTTGAGATATTAAGTGGAATATCTTATAATTACAAGACTGACCTGGACTGTGATTTAAACGTCACTCAGCAAAGGAGAAGACAGACCCAAGTGTTGTATCCAGACTTGGTTTTCTGTTCCTCTAAAGCATTATCTTGGAAGATTTGTTATTAGAGACTTAGCTTTTCAGTTCTAATTTGGTTCAATGCCGGCTTAGTTCTGTAGCAACAAGGAATGAATATCTCAAGGGTGTTTGGTGGTCCATGGATGTGTCTTCATATGCCTATTAATGCAGAGCAGTAAGGTCCTGAGCTTATCACTCCAGAGTGTTTTGCTGCTGGGTGCGCATATGCCCAGACTGCAACATATTGCTCTGGGTCACAGCAGCCCCTGCTGGCAGTGGGGCTGGGGTGTCAGCCTGCCATCCCCGTGCTCCTCCGACCAGGCTCAATATGCTGCAGACGGGCTAGCTAGGGCATAAATGTGCTTCAGTGTGAGGCTAGCCAGCAGGCAGCTTCCACACTCTAGCACCGCCAGACCCCAGCCAGCTGGGTTGGCGTCTACATGTGCACTGCTGCACATGAAAAAAATCCACCTCTGTAGCAGGGTAGGACTTGTATTTACAGGTTGTGCATTGCTACGGTGATGTAGTGTCTCATGTAGATGCACCTACTTAGTATTATAATAGTGATTCTTGCATTCAAGGCTTGGTTATTGTACAGCCCAGTTTTTACATCCTCTGAGACTTTTGCATACACAACTTGTGTAGGATTTTTAGTTACAACAGAGAATCCATGGTATTTCCGTGATGTAACTTGAGAGACTGCATTGTATTCAAGATAACTCATCTGTAAGACTCTGAGGGGAAAATGAATGTCAGTGGATCAAGTTTATACTATTAATCTGCTCCTGTTTTGATCTTGTCATCTACCTTGTTTCTCATTACACTAAGCCTATGTTAACCACACTTAAAACTCTAGCATATAAGGCTGCGTCCAGATGAGTGTGCTGTTTGGTACACAGCAAGTTACCCCGGGTTGGGTAGGGGAGGCTGGGGCCAGCACTGTGCTGGCCCCAGCAGCCTTACCTGTGGGGCCCTGGGGGACTCCCAGGGCTGCAGCCATGGTGATCCTGCCAGGTAGAGCCTGGCTGGCAGCCACAATGCAGCTCTGGGCAGCCCAGCTCCACTTTTCAGCAGCATGTGCTGCCCGTGCATGTGCTGCTCCATTTTTTTGACCCCTGGATATCAAGGGGTCAAAAATCCCATGGAAAAAAAAAATGGAGCAGCGCATGCATGGGCAGAGTGCCTTTGCAGCATGAAGAATGCCTTACTGTGCAGTATATGGTGCTGCAGACATGTTTGTGGTACCACATACCTTACAGCCATACTCGTCTGGACACGCCCCAAGAATTCAAGCAGGATAAAATGTGGTATGTGCTCCCTTATTACAGGAAAGTTGCACCTTTTTGAGTGAGAAGTATTTCCCAGTCATACTGAGTAATACACTTTGTGTTGCTTCATGGAGATAATAAAATCAATTGAGTCCTGGGGCTGGGACCCACCCCACTGATTATGGGTCCCAACCCCAGGACTGCACAGGAGTCTTCAGCTGGCTCCAGTGGGTCTCCAGGTTAAGACTGAAAATCAGCGGATTTTTGGATCTCAGACCTGAGATTTCATGAGTGCTGGTTCATTGAGAGCCACGATGGGACCTTTAAATCAGCTTATTTTGCAGTCTCGGCCCTAGGATTAAAGGGAGCCAGTTCAAGACACCAGTGTGGTACTATGATCTATATTTAGATTGTAATAAGCATTAATGTGCAACTGCTCAGAAAACTTTCTAAGTCATATTAATGCTTACTATGATCTAGATATAACATGTGCTAAGTGTAATGTGTAACAAGGCCCCTGTTTGGGTTTTTCTGTGAGTTCTGTTCTAATCAGTTTATCCCAAATTATTTCTTTGCACGTATAGGACTTTTTAATTCCAAGGCAGTCTTATATCATTACATGATTGATCAATAAATCAAAAGGACTCTTATAGAACCCATCATGGCATGCATCCCAGATAATTTTAAAAGGAATAAAATGAGCAGGCCAAGTAATTACAAATAAGCTGTGTGAAAGAAATGTGACTTCAGTGTAGTTTTCCAAAATTTAGCCATGTCCCAGTTACAAAGCAGCTGCACCATTAAATGGGAATCCATAGGATGGACTCCAACCAATTACCATATTAAACAAAACTTTGATTGCCTTTAACTGTACAAGTTTACAATAACTTTTAAACATATAGCTAATAATATTGCCAAAGCTCACAAAGTGGTAGGTTGCCTATTGCACAGTGTAGTCTTAATAACAGTAGCAAAAAACAGAGTACAAGCCTTAATTCCTTGTTATAAATGTTTTATGAATGACTCTTAGTTGCATTTAATTTAACATAATTTAAATATGGTGGTTTAGATATACTCTCCTCTATCTGTTTTTATTTACTTTTTAAAAAGAGAGAGAATCTTTATAAAATGTTATAAATTGATGACATGTCTAAAGAACCCTTTAATTCAGATAAATAAAGAGCAGGGGATTGTGGCTAGTCTTCTAGGGTATATATTAATTTCCCAGTTGTGCTTCAGGCTTCATTCTGAACCACTGAAGTCAGCAGGTACTTTGCATTTGACTTCCATTGATGCAGAATCAGTAAGTGACTTTAGAGAAGTATATCCATAGCTGTAAATTGGATATAATAATAGTGAACACAGAGGGTATTTTGTGTTCTAATTAATGTAATTCATTTTTTTTGTAAAGTGCTTTTATACACTCAAATGAAAGGAGAATAACTTGAGACTTAATGGTATTCCATGATTCTTCTCCATGTTTCCATTCTCAGTGTTGTCTCTTAAACATGAACTGTCCTTCCTCTCCCAGTTCATTTGGGCTCCTTATTTCCTCATTCTAAGTTCTCCTTGTGGTTTAAACAATGCCTGTCCACCATAAACTCTACAAATGCTAATTAAGTTAACCAGTCACTTCCCCTCTCCACATCCAATTTACACCTGAGATATTAAGGAGGAGGTGATTACTGGAAACAGCAATAATAACAAAATCCTAGGGCTCTGGTATTGAAATCTTATGTATATAGTTTCATAGTTTCATATTTGTTAGGGGCTGGAAGGTAGGGCTGTGTGAAACTTCAGGTGGTGAATCGATTCCGAGGAGATTTGGCCCAATTTGGTGGCCTAATCTCCAAATCTGAATCGAATCAGGGGACCAATTAAAAGGTCTGAATTGATTCAAAGTTCTCCGAATCTTCGGAAAAGATTTGGAGAGCTTTGATGATTCGGACAGTGCCTGGTGGCTGCAGCAGAGAGCTGCAGCCGGACTCAAAGCTAGTAAGTAGGGGGTGGGAGAAGAGGAGCTGGATGGGCAGGAGGGGACCATGGAGGGGATCCCTGCCAGTCCAATCCCCTGCCTGCTTCTCCAG
>NW_005841931.1:552703-569776 GCF_000455745.1 Alligator sinensis | reverse complement strand
TCCTCCAGCCCCCCCGTGGGTGCCCCCGCCCTTTAAGAAAAAAAAACAGAAAAACCCCAGAACTCACCATCCTGCAGCAGCCTCAGGGTTTTGGGGGGCTCATGCAGAGCCCCCCACATGGCATGGGGCAGAGGGGATCACCCCCCTGGCCATCAGGAATGGTGAATCCAGGGTTTTTCTCTTTTTTTTTTTTTCTTAAAGGGCCAGAGCTGGGGTGGGCAGAGCAGCCTTGGGGGGCTGGGACAACAGGGGAGGGTCAGGGGGTTCATGCAGAGCCCGCCATGCAGCGTGGGGCAGTGGGGGACAGCGGGGATCACCTCCCCTGCCTGGCAGCACCTGCTAAATCTGGGCTTTTTTTCCCCCAAGTGCCGGGAGCTGGGGCAGGTGGGGCAACCATTGCTGAGCTGGGAGAGCGGGCAGGGAATGGGCCTGGCTGATTTGGAGATTCGGCTGAATCAGTTTGGGACAGCGATTCAAGTCACTGAATTGAATCACTGTCCCCCGAATCGGCCGAATCTGAATCCAAAGTGAATACCAGCTGCTTTGGACAAGCCTTCTGGAAGGGACCTTACAGTCCCCTTGGTCCAGCCCCCTTGCACATGGGGAGGAAAAACTGCTGGGATCAAATGATACCAGCAAAATGCGTGTCAAGGCATTTTTTGAAGATTACCAGGGTGGATGACTGTATCACTTCTTGGGGGAGCCTGTTCCAAATCCTTGCCACTCAGCTTGTAAAAAAGTTTTTCCTTATGCCTACCCTGAAGCAATCTTCAATCAGCTTCTGCCCATTGTGTTTTTTCCTCCCCTGGAGGGCCTTGGTGAACAAATGCTCCCCTTAAACCCTGATGTATACCCCTGATATACTTATAGGTTGCAACCAAGTCTCCCCTGACTCTTCGCATCTCCAGGCTGAACAATCCCAAGTCCTTCAGTCTCTCCTCATACATCTTGGTCTCCAGGCCTCTAATCATGCATGTGGCCCTCAGCTGGACTCTCTTGAGCTTCTCCACATCCTTCTTGAAGTGTAGCACCCAGAACTGGATGCAGTACTCCAGTTGCATTCTCACCAAGGCTGAGTAAAGTGGGAGGATGACATCCTTTGCCTTTCTTGAGATGCATCAATGGATCCTCCTAATGTATGGGAGCAAAAGGGGATGAGGAGAGACTTTCATGAGACATGGGCAGAAGGGTCTAAAAACCAGTAGAACAAATTCTCTCCATTACCTGGAATTGAATGTATTATTTCTAAGTTTTAACATCCCTTTGTGGCCAGATAAGCAGCTGTGGAAATCACTGAAACAATGTTTTGTCACCATCTCTTCTCAGTGATAGGTCCACATAAATGAGAAAAGTTATCTATTGCTAAAAATTACCCTGTTAGCTCACTGGTAGACAGAAATATGTTCTGAATCCAAAAGACTCAATCCAGTTGATGTCCCATATCACAGTCAATGAAGTTCCACAGGACGGATTTTCAACTTTAAGTCATTAGGAAAGTCCATTTAAAAAACTTGCAAAAATATTAAGGTTGCAAAATTAAATAATCCAGAGTTATGCCCAGATTAAAGATGTCTCTTCAGTCTTTATTCTTCTCTTGTGCATTGTGACAGGATGGCACCCAAGGACCACCATGTTGCCCCCAGTGGCTACCCTGATCTTGGCTGGCTCCCACTCTAGCCTTCCAGGCTCTTATCCTGCTGCTTCTTCTGCCACACCTTGATGTTAAAAGGTAACAAGGTGGGTGCCCTCAGTGGCTGGTGAGCCTCAGGTGCTTGCTCGCTCTCTCTCTCTCTCTCTCTCTTTGCTCATTTCCTCAGGCCCTACTTGCCTTAAAGGCTAAATTCATGGACACCTTCCACCCCTACAGCCATGCCCATATCTTGCAGGTGTTTCTCTGCCTAGGGCATGTGGACAATGGATCATGGCTCTGCCCCAGCTTCAGCCCATGCTGTTACCTCTGCAATATCCTAGACCTGGCCCCAGAGCAGCTCCCTGCCCAACTCCATGCCCTGCTAGTGCTGCTCAGGCTGATCTCCATGGAAACCCTGGTCCCACACTGTCACAGCCCTGCCACTGCTGGGATCTCCACGGAAACCAGACAGAGCAACATGTGCAGGGGCTGCTGGGAAATGGAGTCCATTGTAGGCCCAATCCAAGCCACAGGACTTTGCCTGCCCCTGATAAAGACACTGGACTTCAGAAAAGCAGATTTTAACAGACTCAGAACTTGTGGGCAGGATGCCCTGGGAAGCAATTCTGAGGAGAAAAGCAGTCCAGGAGAGCTGGTTGTATATTAAGGAGGCATCTTCTCCTTTTATTAAGGTCTCAGAAGCAAACTGTCCCATGTGAAGAAAGAATAGGAAGTATAGCAAGAAGCTGGGCTGGTTAAACAGTGAAGTCTTTAGGAAATTGCAAAGAATCCTACAAAAAATGGAAAAGTATAATGATATCACATGATCATACAGGAAAAAATCAGGAGGAACAAGGCAAAAAAAAGGAGTCTTTCTCATAATTCTAACAGACTCATAGGCCCTATCTATATGTTGCTATATGGTGATGTTGCTATGGAGCTGTGCTTTAGTACTTCCCTTTGGAAATACTAAAGCATGGCATAGTATGGGCAGGTACTGTACCGTGCACATGGCGCACCAGTAGATTTCACCACTACATCTCCATAGCGGTGTACTATACCCAGAGAGCACACTGCTATGTCAACAAAGCTAACAAACAGATGTAGACACAAGTGATCACTACATTGCCGCAGTGCTCTGTACGGTGATGTAGCATGTCACTACGTCGCCCTAGGGCAATGTGTAGATGCAGCCATATTTTAAGGAAAGTGTAGGTCCCTTACTGAACGCAGAAGCCAATCTAGTAATGGATGATGGAGGGAAGGCTGAAATATTTAATATCTTTTTTACCTCAGTCTTCACAAATAAGGTCAGCTACCATATGATAAGTGCAGTTGGCAGCAAGGATAGGGGTGGAAATAAGCAGCCAAGAGTAGTAGAAGAACAGGATGTGGATAACTTAGAGAAGCTGGATGTCTTCAAGTTAGAAGGGCCATCCAGAATGTACCCTAAATTGCTGAAGGAATTGACTGAGGTTATTTCAAGGTCATTGACTATTGTCTGAGAATTCACAAGGTCAGGTGAAGTTCTGGATGACTAAAAAAGGACAAATATATTGCTCATCTTTGAAAAAAGGGAAGGAGAAATATCCAGGCACTTATAGGCAAATCAGACTGATCTCAATACCAGGAAAGATTGTGGAGTAAGTCATCAAAAAGACTATTTCTAAGTACCTAGAAGAAAATAAAGCAATCAGGAGTAGCCATTTGGATTTTTCAAATGCAAGTCATACCTAACCAACATTATTTCCATCTATGACAAGAAGACAGGCTCTGTAGATGGGGGAAACAGTGGATGTGACATACTTTAATTTTAGCAAGTGTTTAACATGGTTTCCCATGACATTCTTGTAAATTAATTAAGTAAATACAGACTAGGTTAAAGTACTGTAAAGTGGACTATGCTAAATGAGTACAGCAGACTCCCGTTTTACATGTATTTGACTTACCCATGTCTCTCATTTATGCAAGTTATTATTAACACTCAAGCAGAAAAATACACCCCGAGACACACTTTGCGAGATGCTCAGACTGAGTCAAATGGAGTTACATGCAGCTTGGGTTTCCAAGCAAGATTCTGGAGGCTCGCTCAGGCTCAGTGCCACCATTGTGGTAGCAGCAGTCTCCTCTTAATGCTCTCAGTTAAGAGCTCTCTTAACTCCTTACACTTCATTAAGTGGCTGATGCATTCAAACTTTTGGATGTTTACCTAACCTTCTTTGACAAAAATGACCCCAGTCATGAAAGAAGTGCTAAGGTTGCCAGGCTGATGAAGGAAGCCAATGCCTGCTACATGGAGCTTTACAGGGAGAAGCGGCGTTGCTCAGTGCAGTGCTATCTCAAGCCAATCAACTGACTCTCAGCCCTCCACTTCTGGGGGAGAGCCCAAACAATATGTTTTTGTAACATAATAAATAAAGTATTGGTTGAAAAAGGTTTTATTTTGTTACCTTTGGTGTCATAAATGTGAGGTCTAAGGAATACAACCCCTCACTTTTCTGTTATTTCCTGTGGGAAAATTTACCTTGAGTCGCGCAAATTTGACATATGCAAGGTTTCTCAGGAATGCAATATATGTGTACATCAAGGCTCTACTTTAGATAGCAATGGCTCAATATCTAGTAGGGAGGAGTGAGGTTCTGGATTCAGAGCTGTTTAATATCATCATTAATAATTTGGAGAACGAAACTGAATGCACATTTAGCAAATTTGGAGATGTTACCATGTTGCAGACAAGGTTTCAGAATGACTTCAATAAATTGGTGACATGGTCCTAAATTATTTGCATGAAAGTCAGTGAGGACAAGTGCAAAGTCCTGTATTTGGGACAGAACAATTGCATGCACAAATACAGACTGAGGAAGGGCTGACAAAGTTGCAGTACTGCAGAAAAGAACTTGGGGGTCACAGTGGACCATGAGCTGAGTATGAGCCAACCTTGTTGCAAAAAAAGGCTAATAATATATTAATTAAACCATCACTTACAAATCAAAGGGAATGATTCTTCCACTTAGTTCAGCACCAGGGAGGCCTCACTTAGAGTACTATACTTCAAAAAAGATGTAGACAGATTGGAAAGAGTTCAGTGGAGAGTGACAAAAATGAGTGGAGGACTAGGAAACATGATATATGAGGAAAGGCTGAAAAAGCTAAAGTTTATAGATTCATAGATTGTAGAGTGTAGAGTCAGAAGGGACCACGAAAGATCATCATGTCTGACCCCCTGCCCCATGCAGGAAAGAGGACCGAGATCAGATGACCCCAGCCAGGTGCCTATCTAGCCTTCTCTTGAAAACCTCCAAGTTAGGTGGTAGTACCACCTCTCTTGGCAGCCCTGTCCAGATTCTGGCCACCCTTACTGTGAAAAATTTCTTCCTAATATCTAACCTGAATCTACTATCCACTAGTTTGTACCCATTGTTCCTAGTTACTCCTAGGGGTGCCCTGGTAAATAGCGCATCTCCAGCTCCCTGTTGTCCTCCCTTAATAAACTTATATGCAGCTCAGACATCTCTTGTGAAGGCTGAAGAGATCCAGATCCCTCAACCTCCCCTCGTAGGGTCTTGTACAGAGGCCACTAATCATACAAGTGGCCCTTCTCTGAACCCTCTCCAGATTCTCTGCATCCCTCTTGAAGTGCATCATCCATAACTGGACACAGTACTCCAACTGTGGCCTGACCAATGCCGCATAGAGGGGGAGCATCACCTCCCTTGATCTGTTGGTTATGCATCTGCTAATGTACGATAAGGTGTGATTGGTTTTGTTAATGGCTTCATTACACTGCCAGCTCATGTTCATCTTGGAATGAACTATGACTCCAAGATCCGTCTCAGCCACTGAGCTACTGAGGAGGTCATCCCCCAACCTATATATGTGCTGGGGATTCCTCCTCCCTGGGTGGAGTACCTTGCATTTGTCTTTGTTGAATTGCATCCTGTTTCATAGATTCATGGATGTAGGGTCAGAAGGGACCTTGTAGATCTTCTAGTCCGACCTCCTGCCCTGGGCATGAGAGAAAACTGGGCTCAAATGACCCCAGCCAGGTAAACGTCGAGCCTCCTCTTAAAGACCCTCAAGGTAGGAGCCATCACGACTTCCCTTGGAAGTTGGTTCCAGATCCTAGCTGCCCTGACTGTGAAGTAGTGCCTTCTAATGTCTAGTCTAAACCTATTCTCTAGCAACTTATGGCCATTATTCCTTGTTACTCTGGGAGGCGCTCGGGGGAACAAGATCTCTCTCAAACCCCGCTGGTCCCCCTCATAAGTTTATAGATGCAAACTATAAACCTTGATGCCATCAGGTCCCCCCTCAGCTTTCTCTTGAAAATGCTGAACAGGTTAAGGTCCCTCTCCTCATAGGGTCTGCCCTTCTGTCCCTGGATCATACGAGTGGCCCTCCTTTGGACCCTCTCAATGCTGTCCACATTCCTCCTGAAGTGTGGTGCCCAGAACTGGATGCAGTACTCTAGCTGCAGCCTGACCAGTGTCGCATAGAGGGGGAGAATCACCTCCTTGGCCCTGCTTGTGATGCGTCTGTGGATGCAGGACAAGGTACAGTTAGCCCTACTGACCGTGTTCTCGCATTGTTGGCCCATGTTGATCTTGGAGTCAATTATGACTCCAAGATCTCTTTCTACCACCGTTTCATTCTGCCTATTGATCCACCAACCGGACCAGATTGGCCTGTATCCGCTCCCTGCCATCCAGTGTGTTAACTTTGCCCCATAACTTGGTGTCATCTACGAACTTGGACAGGTGCTCTCCACACCCCCGCATTCAAAACCCTGATGAAGATATTAAATAACACCAGTCCAAGAACTGAACCCTGTGGGATACCACTGCCCACCTCCTTCCAGGTCAAAAATGACCCATCCACCACTACTCTCTGGGTGCGGTCCCTAAGCCAGTTGGCCACCCACCTGACTATAAGTGTCCACTCCACAGCCTGCTAGCTTCCTTATGAGAATAGGATGCAAAACTGTATCAAAGGCCTTCTTAAAGTCCAGGTAGATGACATCAGCCTCAGCTCCTGTGTCAAGGCGGTGTGTGACCTGGTCATAAAAGGCTATAAGGTTTGTTAGGCAGGATCTACCTGTTACGAACCCATGCTGGTTTCCTTTCAGCATCATTTCCCCTGCTGGGCCTTCACCAATACACTCTTTAATGATTTTTTCCAGTGTTTTCCCAAGGATAGAGGTAAGACTGACTGGCCTAAAGTTACCCGGTTTGTCCCTTCTCCTCTTCTTAAAAATGGGCACCACGTTGGCCCTTTTCCAGTCCTTGAGGACCTGGTCAGAGCACCATGAGTGCTCAAACAGCCGTGCCAGCGGCTCAGCTATGACACTGGCCAATTCCTTCAGCACCCGTGGATGGAGGTCATCTGGGCCTGCTGACTTGTACCCATCTAACCCCTTCAATCGCTCCTTAACTAAGTCAGCACTAACCATTGGCGGTCTAGTGCCTCCCAGGCATCTATCTATGCTCAAGTTGGAGGAATTGTCTTGGCCAGTATTTAAGAATACTGAAGCGAAGAACTCATTGAAGAGCTCTGCCTTTTTCCCTGTGTCAGCTACCAGCTGTCCTAATTTGTCCTGCAGGGGCCCTATGTTACTCTGCGCCTTCCTTTTGCTCACTATGTATCTGTAGAAGGACTTCTTATTGTCCTTGATTTTTGTAGCCAGCCTAAGCTCCAGTCCTGCCTGGGCCTGCCTGATTCCCTGCAATAGCATGCCAGGGAGGTATATTCCTCCTTGGTGGCTGTCCCCCACTTCCACTGCCTGTAAATCTCTTTCTTTGCCCCCAGTCTTTTTTCCTCTACCCCTGCCTTGATGATGGAAGATGTGTACTACCCCCTAACATAGAGAGCTATACCCCCGCCTTTTTTCCCCACTCTGTCTCACCTATACAACCTGTACCCCTCAATTCCTACCACCCAGTCATGAGTAGAAGTCCACCATGTTTCCATTAAGACAACTAGGTCATACTGGGTGCTAGCAAGTAAGACTATGAGTTCCTCCTGCTTATTCCCCATACTCCTGGCATTTGTGTAAAGACACATTAGCCCCGATGGGTGCTCTTGGTGCCCCTTTGCCTTAATGTCTAGTGTGGCCCTTAGTGCTTACCTGGTTTGGTCCAGTGCCTTGTTTGTGGCTTGCCAACCCTGGGTTCTCCTTGACCACCGGTTCCCCATCCCACCATTATTTTGTCTGGAGAAAAGAAGACTGAGGAAGGAATTGATAACAGTCTTAAAATATTATAAGGGCAGTTAAATAATGGAACAGGTTGCTGGAACAGGGAACCCTTGCCCTGTTACTGGAAAGTGCCATGGCTGCTTTATGGGCAGGGTTTTTGTAGCACAGGTACAGGCAACCAGCAGAGTGGTGGTTAAGGAAAAGCCCTGTGGTCAAGTCAGCTAACAGGGGAGTCACATGCCTGGAAAGGGGCAGGGCTTTAGTAGTATATAAGCCAGATCCAAAGCAGGGAGTTAGACCCAGGAAGCAGCAGGGTGAAGAGGCCTTGCTGTGAGATGGCTGCTACTGATGACTACCTGGCAGGGACATTTGGGAATGCACCAAAGGGATGTAATTCAGGGCCTGGAAGAAATGTGGTAGGCAGCCAGTAGGCTGAGTGTTTGTGTTGCTGCCAGAAGGCTTAAATTTGTGTTTGGGTCTTAACTGGTGGCTTGGGTAGGAATAGAAAGAGGTGGTATGGGGGTCCTATTAGTGGCTGAGTGGCATGTGATTGCTTTGAACCCTATCCAAGGTCAGGCTGAAGGTACAGACAGCCTGCAAAGGGGCAGAGATAAGAGTTTGGGACCAGGGAGCCTGGAGCCTGAGCGGGGCAGAGATAAAGTTCCTGAAGGGTAAGATAAGGGGCTGGAGCCCCAAAGCCAGGCTGGAAACAGTGGGCCTTGGCTAAGGGACCAAGTACAGTAGAGGAGTGGAAGCCAGGAAGGCCAAGGCCCCAACAAGGCAGGAAAGACCTGAGGTGGCCTGGTGGCTTTGGGGGACAAGTGTCCCATCTAAGTGATGATACATAACATCTGCAAGGTATGAGCATGACTATGGGGGTGGCTGGAGGTCATGACTTAAGCTCTTAAGGCAAGTAAGGTCAGGAGAGTCAACCACTGAGGAAGAGGGAGCACCTTAGGCTCATCAGTCTCTGAGGGTAGCCTCCCTTTCGTGAAGTTTCCATCAAGACATGACAGGAAAAAAATCAAAACAAGACCTTGAAAGATAGGAGAGAGAAAGCCTAGCAAGGATGAGGTGGCCTATACAGGGCATCACAATAGTCCTCAGTCACCTAACCTATTACAGTTACACAGAGAAATTATGAAATCTCTATCCTTGGACATTTTTAAGACCAGGATAGACAGACCCTTGATTGGGATGTTTAGTCGGGAACAATCCTGCCTTAAGTAGTGGGTTGAACTAGATGACCTTTTGGGGTCCCTTCTAATCTTCTATTCTATGCTGAAGGTTTTTTGTATGTTTGGTTTGCTGATGACACTATTAATAACACTATTAATAAATTGTTAGGGAGCATGGATATTTTAATTGCTTACAGGGAAAATTTAAACAGTTTAATTCTCCTTGCATCCAGGAAGGCAGGGGATGCAGTTTAGGATTTTGAGATTTCTACCTTATCTTGATAGTTCTGTTCAAATGATCAATGGAGAAACAGTTAATTATATTCACATTTAAATGAACTTCTTACAGTTGTTGTTATTCCCTGAAAATAATTTGACAATTCAGTCCTTTCAGAGCTATTTTTTCAAATTTCCTGCAGACATAAGGAGAGAAAAGTATCAGTTTACATTTACAATAAACATTTCATATGTTATTTTTTGCTAACTGTCACACCTAGAAGAAAGCTGAGATCCTGGATTACAGTTTTACAGGAGCAGATGGATTCTCAAGCAAATTTTCTGATTCTGTGAGATTACAGAATAGAAGAAGTCCTTTTTCACCAAATCCAAGGGTGTTATTTTAATCTATAACATATCATCCTGATTCACTACTTCACTATTCCACGTTTACTACAGTATATCTTAGTTGCAATCATCTAAAGCTGAAGTAACAGAATGGTGAACTGGACCCTGTCAGCAAATTTTTCAACGGTGATTAGCTTTTGCGGTCATCATTTGAGAGATCTAACAAGATTTTTCAGAAGGTACATGCTCTTCTCTATTTTGAAAAATCGGACCCTTTTAAAGAGCTCAAGTTCAGCCTTCAAACACTGAGACCTTTATACTTTGGGTGGTTAATTCTCAGGAAAGTATTCCCTGTTATAAATAAAAGTGAAACAGTGTACAGTTAACTATGAAAAATATCTAATGGCTAGCATTTTTCTGGAGGGGAAATTAGGTTTTTAAATCCATGATGTCATTTGTGAGTCTGAATGTTCATTAAAGAGCCCTTTGTAATGCGTACAGGTTATATATACAAAGGGCACCTGCATATGTAAATAAAGGCTACAATGACTCCTGCGTTCCAGCATCTGACTTAATTAATATTGGCTTCTGTGCAGGGTGTGCGTGCCTTGTATAGAAGCCAAAAAAAGGAAAATAAGTTAGCAGCTGTAGGTAGTGTGTACTGTTTTGACACTTTCCAAATGACTGCACAAGGGACCTATACATGATGGATGTTGTTGGGATTTTTTAAACATACTTTTTAATGTCTTAACAGGCAGATGATGGTGGAAAGGAAAAGGAGGAGATTTATTGGCTTCATTTCTGACAAGTATCTGTGATTATGTCACTTAATTGTTGGATTATCTGTTCTCTCCAAATTAAAGCAAATTGTCCTTTTGCCTGCCTTCTAATCCTGAGGGGTGAATTTCAGATTCTTGCCTTTATGTGACTGTTTCCACCATCATCATAAAAGGCTGTATAGTCTTTGCTCATCTTTGGATCCCATTCTCAGTAAGATTCTCTTTGGACTGTTCTGGTTTTACTTTGCTCTTGTGCATTCAAAGTCCAAATGTCTCATTTTACCAGTGTTACTTCAGCAGGTGTCAGCTGATCATATTTTCCCAAAATCTAATGGCAGTTAAATTAAGCAGCAGTTTGGCTCCGTATATTCGGTGGTTCTTTGGAGATGTGCACCTAGTTAATTCCTCCTGCAGCATTCTGAAGATGTTGGTACCAGATTCTGATGTCAGTTACACTGGGGTACTCCAAGGTAAATCCATGGCACCAGCTCTATTACCATTTGAAATCCCAACCTGGTGATTACTCCATTTCTTAGAGTTGTGCAGAGTATTCACAATAAAGCTGAAGAGCAAAAATTAATGTTGTCTTTGTTTGTTTTGTTGCTCTCTTGAAACTCAGCCCAGGGTTTTTTGAGATTTTCAAGTGAACCTCCGCTGATTTATGGTTTGTCAAGCAAACCCCGCAGAAGTTGCATTTTATGTAATTTTCATGTCAACTGGAGGTCACACTTGATGGTTTTGACTGAGTTTCACTGTGTGATTTTTAATTTAACGCATTCCATCCAGAATAAAAGAATTTGTGTAAAAAACCAACAACTTTATGCACAGTTGTAATGTCTTCAGGCAGTTGTAGAACTGGGATGCTTTAAGTGAAGACTCATTCTCTATCAAAACATCAGTTAGAGAACCATGAAAGATAGAGATAGAAAAAGAGGTATACCAGCTTTTGGCTTCTTTACTATTCATTCCATGCAGGAAGAGCACACACCAACTGCAGATGCTTCCTCAGCCTGACAAAGGGTATTTATACTTGAAAGTTTGCTAAGAAGAATTTTTCCAACTCTTTGAGTTGGTTTAATAAAAGATAACAGATTCACCCAAAGAACCTTGTCTTCCAGAGGCAGAAAAAGGCCTTTTCACTCATTCCCTTTCTGAGTATTTGGTGAGAGTATGCCACAACCTGATGTCTCACTGCAGAGACATTTTTCTTAACATTTCCACATTCTAGTCTTTATTTCCCCTTTTTAATTTCATTCCATTACTCCAAGTTCTACTCCCATGTATCATCCTAAATAATTCTTTGTTTCATTGCATATACATCCTTTAGTTTGGTATATACATCCTACTGTTACCCACTGCTAGGGCTGTGTGAAGCTTTGGTCCCTGATTCCATTTGGTGGAGATTCGGCTCGATTCGGTGGCTGAATCTCTGAATCCGAATCGAATCAGGACATCCCTTAACTTCTCCAAATCTTGGCCTGCGAATAGGGCAGGAAAGGCTGGCTGCCTGTGGCAAGCACCCAGTGAGCCACCTGCCCCTGCAGAGTGACTTGGGATGGGGGCTCAACCTGTGGCCACCTGTGCCAGGGCCTGCCTAGCCAACTTACTATGGTCCCTGGTACCTGCCTGCACCTGACCCCTGAACTGAGGCCAGGTAGCACACAGCTCCCTGGTATAGTACACATTATCTCAGAAATGATGCAAACTATTGTGGGAGCCTCTTTTTCCTAGCTCTTCAGGTCCAGCAGCTGCACACGGGGGGGAGAGACCAGCTGCATGTGGGGATGCACCTTCAGGATCCTCACTAGCCTTGGCCAGGGCAGTCTATATGCACCGGCTTCAGAAGCAGCAGACCCAGAACCAGACCCTGCTGCTGGGACTGGCTAGATACCTGGAGGAGGAGTGGCTGATGGACTCACAGGCCTAGCACATAGAGAATATTATGTGTAAGCAGGAGAGGATTCGCACAGGAGTTGGAGAAGGACCAGGCAGACTAGGCTTTCCAGGACAGGCTCCTGGCCCTCGAGAAGAGGCATATTGCCCTCCTTAAGAGGATGGTGGAGGACCTGGAGCAGCATGCAGCTGTGGTGACCAGGGCAATGGAGGCCATGGAAGAGGACCGCTGGGTACTGGACACCATCCTGGCCCTGGTGGTCACCTTCATTCTGTCCACTGCCATGTCCCCAGCCCTAACCTCACCTGCCCCCTGGCAGTTGCCTGCCAACCAGCCACAAGCCCCACAGTGGGCTTGGGCTGAGGTGCAGTGGTGCCTCCAGTAGCCAGATCCTCAGCCACTTGTTGCATGGGTCTGGCCCAGGCACCAGTTGATATGTGCCTGGTGGGGGTTCACCTGTCCGGTGTGAACCCCCACCAGGCACATAGGGCCGCATGAGCCAGAGGAGGAGTGGGTAGGCAGGGTCCCCGATGAGGAGGGGCGGGGCTATCACCTCACCTGGCTGGAAATCTGGCACCCCTGGCATGAAGCAGGACAATAGTCAGCTGGGTCTTCCTGGTGAGAGACAGCCATATGGTGGTGGCCTGCCACTTCAGGTGCAGGTGGAGCAGATCAAGGAGGTCCTGGAAAGTGGCCCAGGTCATCCAAAAGGACTCCAGCCACTGTTTGTAATCATCCCAGGTGCTCTGGATGACATACAGCCACCAGTCTTGGCTGGTTGGGCAGGCCCACAGGTGGTAGAGCTGAAGACCCAGGAGCTTGTGGATGGCATTGGTAGCATCATCCACATGAGCATCATTGGCATCCCTCCTGCTAGGGTCCAGGCGGCAGCCCAGGGGCTGGGTGGTATCAGTGGTGGGGAGAGGGGGGACGAGACGCAGTGGTGAGCCTGGCCACATGACTATGTAGCAGAAGAGGGCAGGCAGGCCCAAGACTGACCTGGGCCAGATGGCAGTCACTGTGGTGGTAAAGCACAGCAAGCGAGGTGGCAAGCAGGGGCCCAGGGCATGTGTTGTCACTCCTGGGGCCTGGGGGTGCAGCAGCCATTGCATGGTGGGCACAGGCTCTGGTGACAGAGGCAAAGAGGGCTGTGCCAGCATGCTTCAGAGTGCTTTGGGCCAGAAACACAGGAGGCCAAAGAGCACTATGCAGGGCTGACTTTTAAAGAGGACCCTTAGCCACAGTCAGCTGTAGCCAGAGCCTCCAGCCCTCCCCTGGCTGCTACAAGGGGGTGGCACAGGGCTGGAGGAGGCTGGAAGCAGGCTACTGCCATGAGGAGAAAATCTGATCTGAAATGGCCAAACATTGCCCAGGGCACAGTAAATCCATATAGCACTAATTGCATGTGTAGACATGCCCAGAATGCATAAAGTCTAGCATGTACATAAGGTCTGTTCTTTTACAAGGAACAGGCCTTACACTTATGCCTTCCAGTGACAGAGCCTATTTTGAGAGGGGCAATATATTTCTAAATGAGAATGCCCTACTCAAGCCAAATTCTTTCTTTCTTTCTCAGTTGTTTTTGCTGATTTCTTCAAATCAGACCTGGATAGATAATGCAAAGTATGCAGTTCATAGTTCCTCAGCTAAAGAAAATTTTAAGATGAAGCAGGAGGAGAGATCTACTGGTTTTCTGTGGATCAAGATGTGGCAAGCAAGCATTAAACAAAGCTAAATTTTGGGTAGAATATTTGGTAGGGCTGTGTGAAACAGGAGCGTTTTGCTTTGACTTCCATTTCAACATTTTGATGGAACAGTGTTTCATTTCAAGTTTCATTTAGTTTCAAAAGCACTGTTCAGTTCTGTTTCGTTGAAATGGTCTTGCTGTTTCAACGTTTCGCCCATGAGCTATAATGGGGAAGTACAAAACAGCCTATAACTTTGTCATTTCTTGCCTGATTCCAATTAAACTTGCAGGGATGGTAGCCCCTTCTGAGGGCATGAAGCCTGCCAAGTGTCAAGAAGATAGGTACAGGGGTTTCTAGGAAACTGCACCTCAAGCTGCTGACAAGCAAAAGCCAGAGAGCAGGAGCAGTGTCCTGTGATCCTGCAGGCAGATCAGGGGTCCACACCACTGGGAGGAGTCCAGCAGAGCCCCTGCAGCCCTCCTAGGGGTGCAGGTGGGCCCCTGATCTACCTGCCAGATGACAGGAGGCTGCTCATGCTGCCTGAGACCCAGCACTGGGGAACTGAACCTGGCTGGGGGAAGCGCCTCCTGCTGCCGGGCTCAGTTACCAGCAGTTTGCAGCGCTAAGGAACTCAGCCTGGCTGAGGAAAGCACCTCCCACTGCCAGGTTCCATTCCCAGTGGTGGGGAACTCAGCTGGCTAAGGGAAGCACCTCCCCCAGCCAGGCTGAGTTCCTCAGTTCTGGGAATAGAGCCTGGTGTCAGGAGGCACTTCCCCCAGCCAGGGTAAGTTCCCAGCAGCTCACAGCCCTGGGAAACTGATCCTGGTGGGGGGAAGTGCCTCCTGCCACTGGGATCAGCTCCCAGTGGCTCACAGCCTGTGCACCTGAGCCCAGTGGCAGGAGGCAGAGCGCAGTGCCAGCTCTGCCTGCTTTCCGCCACTGGGCTGAGCTACATGAAGCTGGTGGAGCCGACTGGAGCACAGCCCGGTAGTGGGAGACTGGCAGAGCTGGCGCTGCACTCTGATCAGCTCTGCCAGCCCCACGGAGTATAGCCTGATAGTGGGAGGTGGGGAGAGCCAGGGCTGCGCTCCCCCTCAGGCTGAGCCACATGGGGCTGCTGAGCTGCTCGGAGCTCAGACTCTGGCTCTCTCCTGCTTCCCACCACCTGGCTGGCTGCTTCGAAATTCAAAACTTTTCTAAACTTTCAAAACACTTCAACTAGCCTTATTTCATTTTGAGGCTGTTTCGCAGCCCTTCATTTCATTTCGATTTTGCTGTTTTGAGCTCGAAACAAATCAAAACAGTGTTGAAACAAAACAGCTGGTGAAGCTTTGCACAGGCCTAATATTTGGCAGGTAAGGTTCTTTGAGTAGATGTGATATCTTTTATTAGATCAACTGCAACTGAGTAGTTAGAAAAAGTTCTTGACAAGCTTTCGGGCTCAGTCACCCTTCTGGCATAGGGAGTCTCTGCTGTTCTGAGACTCCAAGAATGGGGGAAGCTAAAAATGTGGTAGGATGTCAGTGAGAATGTAAATAGGTAGAAATTAGAAAGACAAAAGGTAAAGAAGAGAGGTAAAGCAGAGAGGGGAGGGGGAAGAAAGCAGGGGGAGAATAAGCTAAAGGGAGACATTACAGTGCTTGAATACAGGGTGGAAAAGAGGCTGTCAGTGAAAAACAAAATAGTTGGAGATAAGGAAAACAGGAATGAGAGAAGCTGAAAGTGTGAGAGGATGTACTGAAAATATAAATAGGTAGAAAGGAGAAACAAAAGGTAAAGTAGGGGAGGGAAGGGGAAGAAAGTGGGGTGGAGGGGTGGGAGGGGAAGACCAAAGGGAAACATTGCAGAAGTAATAATACAGGGTAAGAAAGAGGCTCTGAGTGAAGAAGGAAATAGTAGGAAATCAGGGAGACAAAGGACAGAAAAGTAGGGGAGGGGAGGGGAGCAAAGAACAATGTAAGAGGTCAGGCAGGTACCTGTTGAACCTGATGTCAGGCAGGTTGTAATGTGTCATAAAACCAATGTCTATATTGAATCCATGATTTTTTGTATCCAGTAGATTTATGAAGTGAAGTTCATAGACTCATCTATGGAAGGTGTTTTGTAAGTGTCCTTTGAGGATTAGAACTGAGAGATTGGAGAGGGAGTGATTTTCCTCTGAGAAGTGTGCCCCCACAGGTAGTTGGGGGCCTATGGAACCATGGAGCCCTAATAGTTCAAACCATGTAACCCTAATGGAAGAAATATCAGGTTTCATTAAATCCATCTTAAAACAGCTCATCACCCAAAGACTGGGTTTTATTTAATATACAACTGACTTCCTGTGAAAACTCAAAAACATAGACCACCTTCCCAGCAATACCCTCCTAGCCACCACGGATGTCACTAGCCTATATACCAACATCCCACACCAGGATGGCATCCAAGCCTCCCTCAAATATCTACAAGTACAGACCTCAAGATATCACCAAACTCTTATACTTCATCCTCTCACACAACAATTTCAGTTTCAACAGCCAACTCTTCCTCCAGTCTATGGGCATAGCTATGGGCACCAAAATGCCCCACAATATGCCAGCCTTTTTGTGGCCCACATAGAAGAAGACTTCCTCAACAATGGCACCATCAAATCCTTACTATACCTGAGATACATAGATGACATCTTCATCATTTGGACCGAAACCCTGCAGTCTCTAATAGATTTCCACCAAGAATTCAACAATCAGCACCCCTCCATCAGACTATCACTTGAATATTCTAAACCAACATTTCCTTTTTGGACACCATGATCAATATCCAGGATGGTAAAATGAAACCCATCATATATAAGAAACCCACGGACCAACATGCATATCTACACAGAACCAGCAATCACCCTAAACATTCCAAGGAAGCTGTAATATACAGCCAAGCTCAGATACCACTGAGTTTGCAGCAAGGAGAATACTCATGATCGCCACCTCACAAATCTCAAAAGGGCCTTCATCCAACCAGGACACTCCTCCAGAGAGATATATCACACTTTTGAAAGAGCCACCCAGATACTACATGAAGATTTGTTGCACTATAAAAAGAAAATCAGCTGGGCAATGTTTTATTGAGATATATATATATATATATATATATATACAATTTTAAGGCAATTTG
>NW_005841931.1:548125-552466 GCF_000455745.1 Alligator sinensis | reverse complement strand
CCCCAGGCCCGCCCCCCCCCCACAGGGCCACAGCTCCCCCAACAGGACTACAGCCCCCTCACAGGGCCCACATGTCCCCCCACCTGGCCCCAGCCTCCCTGCCCACCCCACCCCCCACTCGGCCCCAGCCCCCTGGCACTCACCAGCAGCAGCGGCCATTGAAGCTGCTTGGGACCTCAGGGCACAGCTTCCCTGTGTGGCACCAGGTAGCGGGTGGTAGCAGGGCTCAGCCCTGGCCACCTGGCACCCATGCTGCTGCTGCCACATTGTGCTAGTGTGACCCGGCTAGGCAGGATGCCACATAAAGACTGAAAGAGGCAGTGCCCTGCCCTACTTTTTTCCCCCGGGGTACTTTTTGATACCTGGATCTCCAGATATCAAATGTTGACCCTGCATTGCAAATATGCAGCACAGGGAACATTTTTTTTGTTCCCAGAGTGCCTTGTGCAGTGTCCCAGACTGGTTTGGGATGCTGCAAGAGGCACATGTGCACTCATCTGGACATGTCCAACATGACCATCAAGCCTGAACTATAAGGCTAAGGAATATCTCCTACATATTGGATTAAAATATACTTCTTAAAAAAAATGATGGGTTCATTTTGCTTTAAAGATTCCAAGCAAAGTTTAGTTCCTTCAACCTATTGATAAATGGTATAATATTCAGTTGTCTTTTCTTTACTGCTCTCAGATTAAGATTGTATATCATTTCAAGATGGGATTTGTTTGCCTTCACCTTCAAGCCATTGGCTCTTACTAAGTCTTTGTATGGAAGGTTGAACCCTAATGCACACACATATATTCCATGTATCCATCATGAATCAATCCATATACCAACCATTTTACCAATGTGGTGTACAGAGGCATCATCACCTTTATACTGTGTCAGTAATCTAACCTCCTTGCTATTTATGACCCCAGTGGTCTTTATATCTTTATGTTAATGACATGTTTAACCTGCAAAGACTTTTGTATTCTTATCTAGATGTTTTATAAAAACAGAAAAATTTGGTTAGAACAATTCCCTGGGGAACTTAAGAGACATGGCCCTACTCATTGATATTTTATGTTCATAATGCCATTTTGCAAGCTGTTCTTGACCCAGTCTTTAACTCATCCAAGATGTACCCTATTAATGCAATATCATGCAAACCCAAGTGTACCATATTCTTTTTTGCCTTGTATTAATGTTACTACATCAGTACTTGGCCTGGGACCTTTGGGTTATTAAGTCCAGTCCATGGCTGTGGCAAGCAGTTTTGTTATATAATGCCATTCAGAAACTAACTTTGGTCTAAAACCCCCCACAGTGGAGTTGTATAAAACATGCCTTCCATGGAAATCATACTGATTGGCAATAATTATATTTTTGAGTCTTTGCTGATAGTCTCAGATTAACTGCTTTATTACTTTAAGTGGATTCAATTTCAGGCAAATGGTATAGTTTCCTGGGTCACCCTTTTTTAATACTGGAACTTCGCTGGCAATCCTGCCAATCTTTCCCCAACTTCCCAAGATTTGTTGAAAATTAACATTAGTCATTGAAAGAGTTCCTTAGTTAATTTATTTAAGACTCTTGGGCATTTTTTTTTCAGTCTGTTGATTTGAAACTGTTTAATTTTAGCTAATACAGCCTCAAATCCTCCTTTCTGACAGATGATAAAATTTTATTCCATTGACAGGATTATGTGCAATATGTATGAGATCATATGGGATACATGTTCATTTTGCATTCCAAATACAAACCAAATATCTATTAAACATTGCTTTTTAACAAAGAACCCTTCTTGCTCAGTATAACTGTTTTCATGTTTGTAAATCATGACTTACTGGGTATGCAGGAAGATATTCTGGAACAATTTCAAGTTTTTGCTACCACTTCCAAAACTGAACTAGTTTTCCTTTGGTTTATAATGCTTTAAGCTTTTAAAATTAGCCCTTTTAACTTTCAAATATATATATGGTTGATGCTATATTATGTTTGCACAATGTAAATGAAATGTGATTGTGATTGCTGCTAAGTTTTAGATCAGAAATGAACTCTTCTGAATTCATCAGAATGAGGTACAATATTTACTTGTCTTCTCTTAAGCACAGGACTTTCCTTATTAAGAAATTATCATCTATTATTTTTATAATGTGTAAGGAAATTATTACTGGCCACCTGGGATACCTAGCAAATGTCCATTAGGTTGAACTCATCCATGGTACCACAGTATTTCTTCCTACTCGTTACGGAAAGATATTTAAGGAGGAATTCATCATGTTCTCTACTAAGATTCGTTGATCTGTAATAGTTGCCAACCAGTATGACATCTTTATAGATTCATTGATATTAGGATTGGAAGGGACCTCAGCAGATCATCAAGTCTGACCCCCTGCCCCGGGCAAGAAAGAGCGCTGGGTCAGATGACCCCAGCCAGATGTTTGTCCAGTATCCTCTTAAAGACCCCCAAGGTAGGGGAGAGCACCACCTCCCTTGGAAGCCCATTCCAGATTCTGGCAACCCTTATCATAAAAATGTTCTTTCTGATGTCTAACCTGAATCTGCTCTCTGTCAGTTTGTGGCTCTTATTTCTAGTTACTTCAAGGGGTGCCCTGGTAAATAGAGCATCACCTATCCTTTGCTGTCCTCCCCTGATGAATTTGTAAATGGCCACAAGATCACTTCTCAGCCTTCTCTTGCGGAGGTGAAAGATTCAGGACCCTCAATTTCTCCTCATAGGACCTTACCTGCAGGCCCCTAACCATACGAGTGGCCCTGCTCTGGATCCTCTCAAAGTTATCCACATCCCTCTTGAAGTACGGCATCCAAAATTGGACACAGTACTCCAGCTGCAGCCTCACCAGTGCCACATAGAGGGAAAGTATCACCTCCCTGGACCTGTTTGTGATGCACCTGCTAATGCATGATAAATTGTGGTTAGCTTTTATTGATCACTTCATCACATTGACAACTCATGCTTATAATGGAGTCAACTATGTCTCCAAGATCCCTTTCTGCTACAGTGCTGCTTTAGTTTTACTGGTTAATACTTTGATCCATAAACATGCGAGATCCTATGATTCTGAGTCATTTATGAATATGTATAATATCTTTGATGTAAAATATCACCCACACTACTTTTTCCCATTCTAGTCCTATAGAACAAGTTGTAAACATCAATTTTAACCTTCCAGTTAAAATGAAGAAAGACCAGCCACAACATATTTTTTCTTGTGCATGAACATCTCCAATTTCTCTTATTACCCAGGTTCCTGTCACTGATGGATAGACAATTAAAAATGTGTTCCCTGTTGCATTTGGATTTGTCATATATATGATACCTTGGGACTTGTTTATATATTTGAATGTTTGTGTAATATTTCCCTGTTAACTCTCCCTCATGATTAATTCAAAGTACTCCTGGCTACCTTAGCTAGCCTGTCATCCAGGAAATTGGTTTCCCTATTACAGAAATAGAGGCCATAAGAATCATACTATCCCCTCTCTCCTTAGAAGGTGACATAGTAGTTCACAAAACCAAGACCTTCTTTGCTATATCACTTAACCAATGTCTACCTTCATTGCTTTCTGCCTTCCTTCTTCTCTCATTTGAGGGACAAGAAAGATTTCCAAGATCATTGTGATAGTCCTTTTCTTTACCTCTCTTCCCAGATTCCCAGAGACTTCCACAATCTATGGAGTGGTGTCTAATAAGAAATGCTCTTGATGCCAGAGCAGATAACTGCCAAAGAACACTCTCTTAGCCTCAGAATCATGCTAGGTATTGCCTTTGATGTTCTTAGATTTTACTTCTGGCAAGTAGCAACCTGTCTTGCCATCTTTCTGTGGCTTGGAGGATGCTCTATACCCCATCATGTGAAGTCCTGAATGAAAACATTTATTTCACCTTGAGCCATTTGTGGTTATTGTCTTGGTGTTTTCTTAGCTCTGTCTGATTTGTGCTAAGCAGTGGGTCTTAATTCTGTTCCTTGCGGGTCCTTTTCTCTGTTTCTTCTTGTAAATTGATATGTTTACCTATCTTATTCAACACCTGGTAATAATACAACACTTCTAGCTGTGAAGATAGCCCGATAGGAACAAAATTACCAGTTGTCTTTGTTTTTCTTTGTGATTTGTTGCCTCCCCTTATGGGTGTCCACATGAACTCGCACGTGCGTCTTGCAGCATCTCAAAGCCTGGACTACTGGGGCTGGGTGGAGGGAGGGGCATCAGGGGCGGGGCCAGGTGGGGGCGCAATCAGGGAGCCGGCTGCCCCCCACTGCCCCATGCTGCATGGGAGGGCTCTGCCATTTGGCCCCAGAGCCTCCACAGTCCCTGCTACTGCCAGCAAGCATG
>NW_005841931.1:543486-548062 GCF_000455745.1 Alligator sinensis | reverse complement strand
AGGGTGGGGCTGTGGTGGGCAGCCATCTCTGGGCTGCAAGAGCCAGGGGGGGGATGGGCCAGATGGGGCAGCAAAATGGGGGTCTGGGAAAGCAAGTGAGGGTGGGGCATGTGGGCCCTGCAGGGGGGATGTAGCCCCTGTAGGGGGCATGTGGGCCCTGTTAGGGGTAGTGTAACCCCTGTTGAGGGTCTGTATCTCCTGTGGGTGGGGGCTGTAGCCCTGTGGGGGGCAGTCTGTGAGCTGTTCAGGGGGGCTGCACCCTGTGGGGGGCAGGGTACCCACCCCTCCTGAGCAGCTCCCTCTCCCAGTCCCCCCACAATGCATCCACACCTACCTACACAGCCCATGGATCCCCACATCCCTCCACAGCCACCCACACCTTGGACCCAGTGGGAGATGACTGATCTCCTGGTTAACTGGGTCTAGGAAGACATGGTTTGACAGTTCAAAGCAGGCCAGCACACTGGGAACATCTTCTGGGCGATAGCTGCCTAGATGGCTGGGAAGGGGGCACACATGGCTGTAGTGCTGCACAAAGGCAAACTCTGCAGCCACAGCCCACTGGCAGCTGGCCCAGAGGGCAAAATGCCTCTACTGGCTGTACAGTCCCCATCCGGGTCTGGCAGGTGCACAGCAGGTCACAGCCAGGCAGCAGCCCCCACTGCCAAACTGCTGCAGTGGGTAGAGGGTACAGGGAACTCTCAGGGCTGCTTCAGCAGTCCAGCTGGCACAAGGAGTACTGTCCCCAGGTACCAATTGGCCGGGGCCCAGAAGCTCCTGAGAGTCAGTAGCCCTGAACTACTTGCCAGGGCAGCTTTTTGTATTGCTGGGGCCAGGACAGGGAAGCTTTTATACTGCTGGGGACAGCACAGGTGCTGGCCCTGGGCTCTAGCTCCAGATCCAGGAGAAGCCAGGCAGGGTTCTTTTGCCCCAAGTGGCACAATTTGGCCCACACCAAAGTGCATGTCTGGGCATGTGCGCTGAGGCAAAAAGCCCTGGCTCAAATTTGCACCACTTCTTTTTGAGCTGCTGCAAGTGCATGTGATTGCATGTGTGGACATGCCCTATAGGACCTATTGTGATATTAACCATATATGACCATCCAAGGAATCATCTGTATTCCTGATGCTTTACAAGATGTACAGGTGTTCCTTAAGATCTTGAATCTTCTTCTCTATCAGGGCTCCCAGGTTGTACTTCATGCAAAAGAAGTCACCTCTCTTATCAGGCAGAAATCAGAACACAGCAGTTCATCAAGTACATGTCAAGATAATTGGGTATGTGTACATGAGATGCTGACTGTGCTGTAGCTGAAAAATACTGTGTAGTCATGTGCCACAGCAGAGACATTGCTAATATTAGACTAGTATTAGGCAACAGCGCAATATTAGGCGACTGTGCAGTAGCATCACCTAAAAGACATTTGCCAACACTACTGTGCAGTAACTCCGGTTACTGCACATTTATTTAGTACTTGCTAATACAAGTGCTAAATAAATGCACATCAATGACTATGCAGTAATGTCTTATTTAGACATGGCCATTGATGACTCTCTGCTTATACTTAGTTCTCTGGCAAAAATGGACTATAAAGAAAAGCATAAACCAAAGTAGAAACTCTCCTCTTAGCTCTTCATTGTTCATTGCTGAAATGTTCACTGTTACCTGGCTTTTAATTATAAGGCAGACGCATCCCTAGATTAAGGGTTATCTACTAGCTCTCTAAATCACAGGCCAAGCACTAGATCAAGGCCTCATGCACTGAACCAAATTCGCAAGAATCAGACCTGCTCACATCAGTCACAAGAAACATGAAGACAATAATTCAATCCCAAGATCAGCACTCTCTTTTCACGCTAATGTACACTAAACATTCCAGTTAGCCAGTCCCTGTTTCCCGCCATGGTTCTCTTCAAACTATTAATAAACTTTGTAATGGAAGTAATTATCAATCCTTATGTTTTCTTGTTGTTTTGTTGTTTTATTTGGTTTTTTTTGGTTTTGTTTTTCTTGGCCTTTGTATTTCTTAGACTTCTGTTTCTCTGCAGAGAGCAGCCATTTTGTTCTTAGAGTGGCTAACTTCTGTTCAGAAACATGCACAGGATTTTCTCATGGATACTTCCCTTCTGTTGTTCTTGCTTTCTTCCAAAATCTAAAACCAAAACAATAAAAACATCTCTATTTTGGCCTGGTCATAAGGAAACATAACTCCCCCAGTGATACTAGAATCTCTTTGCAAAATCAAAACACTGAACCAGCTCTTGTCTATTAAAGGAGAAATAAAAATATACTTTACCAATTCATTAACAAGCAGAGAAAGAGCCTGTCAATAATAAGACAAGCATATCGTTTTTAAAATCACAAATAAACATGCTAAATATTTGAAAGTAATTTTTCCTCTACTTACCTAGAAAGACAGGAAAAACATTCAGTAACAGATAGCAGTCTGTATGTTATAACATATCCAACACCTAGTGGAGCAGACATACCAAACCAGCATGACCTCTCAGGTGTCTAGTTTTGGCTGAGTTCAATTCCAGTACTTTTGGGTTGACAGCATGACCTGCATGTATTGGGCAGAGTACTTCTCTTACAATCCCATCCTATCCTTTTCTTACCCTGTTTACTCTCTCCCTCAAATGACTGTGACCTTCTGCCAGATTTTCTTGAAGATTATGCTAATCTTTATTGGCAAGAGCAACAGTAGCTGGAGCAAAAAAGTGAAAGAGAATGCCACATGAGAATGAACAGCATGCAGAGCGTGAGAAGGAGCATCAGCAATAGCTGGAACCAGAGCAGCTGCGTCAGCAGGCAGTCCCCGGAGCAGTAAGTGGAGATATATAAATTGAAGCTTCCCAAAATGAATTCTAAATTAATTTTCCAGTACTTGGAGGAAGGCACAAGGGCTAAATTTTTTGCTGGTGTAAATGGATGAAGCTCTATTGTTTTAAGTTTGCCTGTTTAATACAGCTGAAAATTCTGTTCATCAACTTCATTTCTTCCTAAACAAATGTGTGTATGCAGTTGTGTGGACAAGAAGAGATAGTCCTCCCACCCTCACGTGGCTCTTATCTGAGGATGTATACACACTTAAATGTAAATGAGTGTTCCAGTGACAAATAGGTCAAAACAACCTTTTTGAAACACTTTGACCTGAGACCAAATGTTTCCAGCCTGAAATCTGGCTGAAAGCAAGCCAACTCAGAGTTAGATTCACACTAAACTGATTATTTTATAGGATGGGATTAATCTTCTGACTGGATGGAAGAGGTTAATGCCAACAGTTTTAAAGATGCAGCCCAGGCATTGGAACTGGTGCTTCTTGACAGTAGACCTCTAGAACTGCATCTCAAGCCATATAGAATGTTTCTATATTACAACATCTGTAGCATGGTTCAGGGCCAGATTTAAAATGGTTGTCACAACTATTTATCAAGATGGAATATGGTTTAAGTGAGTTGAGAAACAAGCATGTTGTAACCAAGCCCCACAATATGTTTGTTTACGTAGGGAAGAAGAATCTTAAATTAGTACCAGGTGTTTAGAACCAGACCTGCTGCATAGAGAATGCACCAGGGAATTAGCAATTATGGCGGAGCCACCGTGAGGCCTTAGTTAAAGGCTGTGTTCTGTTTTGCACTTATACCAAAAGTTCAGCCTGTTTGTTTTATAGTAAAAAAAACCGTGTTTTTCCTTTGAGCTTGTCCATATGCACATTCCACTGTGGGTACGTACATATGTTGCTCAGACACATGAGCTCAGCGGTTCTTTGCCTTAGCAGTACCTTTGTGGTGAACATGTACCCTGTTTCTTTTTGTTTTCTGCATTCATTGCCTCTTGGACTATAGGCACCTCCTGCTGCTCAGTTCCCCTCAGGTGTCTTCTGGCTGCTGCCACTTTTGCAGCCTGCAGTTATTTTTGGTCTTTACAACTTTTTACTCTGTACCACTCTGTAGCCGGGATATACTCAAGTGTGTACTCCCCTCTCCAATTGTAGGGAAGTGTCAGCAAGGCACACATGCTGGAGATAGAAATTGACGACTGCTCGCAGGTTCCACCTTTGCCCCTATAGAGTCATGCCAGGACAATGGTAACTTAACTAATACAAATTTATTCGGTTACAGAATAAAGAAAGGTAAGTAACGATATAAATATATATCTATATACACACAATTCTGTGTACATAAATAGGGCTATACACAAGCAGTTAGTGATGGGAACAGGTAAGTAATGAAACAAACAACTCTTTAACACCCTTGACATCAACCTCAAGGAACTCAGGATGGGTCTCACAAACCCTGGAGGGGGATAACAGAAAAGGAATCCCATCTAGGACCTGGGTGGGAGTCACACCATCATAAAACTCAGTATTAACCAACTAGTAATCGGAACACTCCAAAATATAAGGCACAGTGATTCTGGGCCTGCCCCTCAGCAGGCAGCACAGCACCCCAGAAACCCCTCTATCTATAGCATGGGTCCCAAACCCATTCTAGAAGGGAGTAGAGAAATATCCATGCGCCCTGATCTCAATAGGGGCCCCAGCAAAGAGGGGTCCACGATGAAGCCCTCCCTG
>NW_005841931.1:519442-543476 GCF_000455745.1 Alligator sinensis | reverse complement strand
GTGTCCCCTCCCTTCTGAGAAACTCTTCCCCCAGCAACTCAAGACTCCCGGGTTGGGCAGGTGATCGGTATCCCCTCGGACAAGTTGCCCCCAATGCAGCCTTCACCTAGGTCTCCTCATGCAATCCCCAGGTCAGATCTGTTGTGCTGTGGAGCCTGCACCCTGCTCTGGGCTGTATGCCGATCAGGGGAGGGCCTAAACCACCCCGAGTGGCTCCCAGCGCCTGGGCCCACTGTGGACTCACCATGCAGCACTGCCTGCACTGCTCACCATGCTCCTCTGTGGCATGGTTGGGGGGCATGGCCACCTGCCACTTCCATCCCATGATGGAGTCTTCAGGCTCTTCAGGACAACTGCAAGTGCCTCCTGGGTAGCTCTTCCCCAAATCTTCTTCAGCCCCGATCTCCTCTGCATCCCTCACTGCAGCTGTCCTGCGTGCTGAGCTTGTTGCCACCACTGGGACCTCCATGCCATCATGGTGATGCACCTCTGCCTGCCTGGCAACAGCAAGAGACACAACGCTGCACCACAACCCTCACTGCTGCTGGGTGAGCAGAGGTGGCATGAAGCTCCTGGCGACGGTACCAAGCTTCCTCACCCTGCTTTGCCCTGCCATGCTGCTGGCCTGCAGGGGCCCCCAGTTTTTCTCCTTTTAAATGACAAAAAACGGGTTTTATCATGTTTTTACATGGCAAATGGAAAACCCGAATCCCTGATCACCATAAGTACAGGAGAGGGAGAGGAAGGAGTCTATGAGATACCTGTTCAGGGAACCATATCACTCACTCCCCTGATCTCAAGGTATGTTCCTGCTTTTGCTTATGTGGCAGCATTGGGCTTTGGTTCCCCCACCAGTGGATTAATTCAAGGAGAGATTATTGGTCAAGAGCCTGGTTCTCAACCCCAGTCTTGAACCTGCCCCTCCCCCTTCATAACTCTGTTGTTACGGACGCAGAAGTAACGTTCATGTAATGGAGTAGAGAGACTCTTACTTTATATTCTTTTTGTCCCTAAATGACCTAGTAGTTCCTTAAGCCACCCCATAAATAGGGCCCTACTGAAATTGCAGTGAGACAGGGTTCTTCACAGCACATGGAGCCAATTTCATGGGAATTTCAAGGCAGCCCTGCCCCTCGCTGCTGATTGGCAGAGAGGCCCTGCAGGGGAGGAGGGACAAGGGGTTGGCTGTCATCTTGATTGCTGGCTGCCCTTCATGCTACCATGCCCCTTACCACTGATTGGCAGAGAGGTCCCAGCAGGGGGAGGAGGGATGAGGGGGCAGTCACCATCTTGTCTGCTGCCCTTCGTGCTGGCCCACCAGCTGGCACCTTCCTCTTCCAGCAACAAGGACCTCTGACTCCCACTGGGAAGCCAGCATGTTTTTTGCTATTGTTGATGATGATTTTGCAGATCTTGTAGACAATCCCAGATTTGTCAGTTTTTGTGAAATCTGTGAAACAGTGAAATAAGTCCCTACCCATAGTAGAAGGGGCTGCAATACTCTCTTAGTAGGATGACCCAGGCTCTTCAGTTCCTAGGAGAAGGTGAAGGAACCTACTCAAGGGTTTGCAGACTGCCTCATTCCACAGAAGCATGAGGCATCCTTGTTTTGCAGGAGCCAAAGTCCCTGTTTCTTTCTTTCGTCCCCTGGCACCAGTAGTAGCGCACACTCAGCAATGTGACTTCTCCATTTAGGAGGCTTTCATGGGCCCAGTTAGAATACTCTGGAAAGCTCCAACTACCTTAGATCCCACCACCTGGAAGGCTGATAAATAATTTTAATAACCTTCCAATGGTGCAAAACTTTAATCTCGCCCAACACTGTCTCTGGTTATGACATATCTATTTCAGAATATGGACTGTGGCTTAACTAAATTGAGATAAGCATGTTGTAACTAGGCCCCACAATATGTTTGATTTTGTAGAGTAGATGAATCTTAAATTAGTACCAGGTGCTGGTAATAGACCTGCTGCACAGAGAACACAACAGGGAATTGGCAATTACGGCAGAGGCTTTGTGAGGCGTTAGTTAAAGGTTGTGTTCTGTTTTGCATTAATAGTAAGAGTTCAGTTTGTTTGTAGCAAAAACATGGGGCTAAATTGTACTTGCCCACTTAATATCTAATGAATAGCTGCTGGCAAAGTTTGGGCTTACATGACCAGGGTCAAGGAAGCATTCTGCTTCACTCATAGTTCTCCCATGCTTTCAGTGGGGAGCTAGTACAGAGCCTGTAAGCTCCAGAGGCACATACTGCTTTGCCTTCCAGAATCTCTCAGTTCCCCATTTCATTTCAATGGGAAGTACGTAGACACCTCCAGAGATGGATCCTCAGTTACTTAGGAGGCACATCACTCTCCATTCATTTCAATGGGAAATTCTAACTTCTGTTAAGATAAAACTAGCTGGTTGGAATTCCATTTCCCAGAAATGCATGGGGCACACAGATCTTAGCAGGGCCTCTGATCTGACCTGAACAGATAAGCAATATGGTGCGTTCTGTGCAAATTAATATAGAGGGGCATGAGGTACATTTACTGCCTTCAAAGGGTCAGCAAGCTGGCAAGATATGCTGGTTGGAGCTCATTCATTTGTGAGAAACATAAAAAGAAAGGCAATGATATATTTTTTAGAAACTGGAGTATCTTTAAACTGGATTACTCCCATAATAAGACACTATACACAGGCTTGGAGGCTCCTGTTTTGAATCCACATTTGTTGTCAGTACTTTAAGCATGTAAGAGAGGTGGGACTATGTCTTTCTTCCTGTAGCTAGCATACTTAGCACAGCAGAGTCCAACTTGACCTATAAAAACTTTGCCATGAACAAACAAGATATTAATTCCAAGGAGCATCTGCAATCAGTACAGATCAATGAAAGACTTATTCAGGGTTAGAGAGAAACAGGGATACCACTAATGCTAATGAAACCTATTGTGAGAAAATACTTCCCAATTGGGATTAAAGATCTGAGCATAGTCTGGATTCTTGGTACTTCTGTTAGTTCAGTGAGAAGAGTGTATTCTGGCATTTTGGATGACATGCCAGTTGACACCATGCCAAGGATAGAAATTAGGGGCTTGAAGAAGAGACTGTATGATGTTCAGTCTTTGAAAACCGTAGCAAAGGTACATAGCATGTTAAAGTATATAATTTACCCCTGGAACTATTGGGCTTTTGGGTTTATCAACATCTATGGGTTCATTTAAAAGTTGATTCTCCTGTAGAGAAAGAGGAAGAGTTGGTAGAAATAAATCATTGTCAATATGCCATGCATCCCCTGCTTTTGTTACTGTATCCTTTTCTCTGGCCCTCGTGCAATTCAGCTTTCTCTCTCACATCTGTCCTAAATGTTTCTGCTAAAATCATATTCCTCTCCTCCCACATGTCAACACTCTATTGGTTTCCTGTCTCTTACCATGTCCAGATCAAGCTGTTTATCTTTACCTAGGCCTTTGTTATGTTCTGCCAATAATAAATCTAATTTCATTTCCTTCAACTCCTTCCTCACATCCTCTTTTCTTTATCTGGGAGTTTGCACTGTTGGAGGCCCAGAAAAGAAAGCTTAGGAATGAAATTTTCTTTAAACTAAAGCCTAGCCTGTATACTGAGTTGTACTGGTTTCACCGAAAGCATGATTCTGTACCACTTGAATTAAGCCAGAGCAATTTTGTGTGTTGACTCTGACTTATCAAATCTAACTTTTATACTGGATTAATCTGAAAATTTACAGGTGCAAGCTAAAGAGATGTAACCAATTTTAAACTGATATGAGTATACAGTAGTGGCCAGGAAAGATGTTTTCTTGCATATGAAATTTGTTGAGGTTTCTAAACAGTTTCTTATTCTGCATTGAGGTGGAACTGAGCCTTTGAAATTTTGGAAAAAACAAGAAAGGCCTACTCTGCAATAGGGTGCCTAACTGGGATGTGGAAGACACAGGTTCATGTCCTTGGTCTGAATCAAACAAAGCAGAGACTTTAACTCAGTGGGTCATTCTCTCTCTCATATAAAATAGATGTCACATGGTCATTAAATACTTCATTCTCCTTAGCTTCCAAATGGCACCTGGACTATGAGGCCTAAGTTAAATGCTTTCAGTATACAACAGTTGTAAAAATGAATGGCATCAGCATGGAAGAAAGGTAACTGGTAGTTACACCAATTCAGTGCATTTATGAACACCCTAGCAGAATACTTGAAAAGAACAAAGTTAAGAGTTTGCAATCCCTGATGAAGTAACCCCCCATCTGCCCCTCCAATTAATATCAACTTAGATCAGGTACTTTTAGCATTCTGAGGGTGTGTCTACTAGGGTGTGCGAAGCTTCGGGTGCTGATTCGATTCAGAGGAAATTCCACTTGATTCGGTGGCCGACTCTCCAAATCCGAATCAGACCAATTTTAAGGCCTGAATCAATCCAAAGCTCTCCAAATCTTTGAAAAATATTTGGAGAGCTTTGACGATCCGGGCAGTCCCCAGTGGCTGCAGCAAGGAACTGCAGCCAACTCTGAGCTGCTAAGTACTAGGGGCAGGGGGGGGAACCATTGGGGAACCCCTGCCAGCCCCCCTGACCCCCCCGCTTCCCCCAGCTAGACCAATTTTAAGGCCTGAATCAATCCAAAGCTCTCCAAATCTTTGAAAAATATTTGGAGAGCTTTGACGATCCGGGCAGTCCCCAGTGGCTGCAGCAAGGAACTGCAGCCAACTCTGAGCTGCTAAGTACTAGGGGCAGGGGGGGGAACCATTGGGGAACCCCTGCCAGCCCCCCTGACCCCCCCGCTTCCCCCAGCTCCTCCCCCCATAGCTGCCTCCACTAGCTCCAACTTGGTACTTTAAAGAAAAGCCCTGGTGCTCACTGGGTGCTGCCAGGCAGGTGAGGAGTGATCCCCACTGCCCCCCACTGCCCCACATTGCATGGGGGGCTCTGCATGAGCCCCCTGACCCCCTCACTCCCCCAGCCGCACCACGGGTGCCCTGCCCAGGCCAGCTCCAGCCCTTTAAGAACCCCCCCCCAAGAACAGCCACGGGACTCACCACTCGTGCAGTGGCCTTGGGGCTCTGGAAGGCTTTTGCAGAGCCCCCAACGTGGTGCAGGGCAATGGGGGACAGTGGGGGTTGCCCCCTGCTGGCAGGAACAGTGAATCCAGGTTTTTTTGGGGGGGTTCTTAAAAGGCTGGAGCTGGCATGGGCGGGGCACCTGTAGGGTGGCTGGGAAAGTGAGGGGGGATCAGGGGGCTTGTGCAGAGCCCCCCATGCAGTAGGGGCCAGTGGGGGGCAGCAGAGATCGCCCCCTATCTGGCAGCACCTGCTGAGCTGGGGCTTTTTTTTAACAAGTGCTGGCAGCTGGGGTGGGCAGAGTAGCCATTGCCAGGCTGGGAGAGCAGGAAAAGGATGGACCTGGCCTGAATGCTTCAAAGATTCAGAGATCTGGCAGCAGACGAATCTCCAAATCAGATTCGGCCAAATCGAACTGGGACAGTGATTTGAATCACTGTCCCCTGAATCGACCGAATCCAAATCTGAAGCAAATACTAGCTGCTTCGTACAGACCTAGTGTCTACACATTCATTAATGTGCCATAATTATGGCGCATTACATTTAGTACCTGTAATAACAGGTACTAACTTAATGCACCTTAATTGGCTCTACTGTGCATTAGCGCAGATTAATGCTTTTTATGCAACATTAATGTACATTAGACTAAGTCTACTCTGTATTAGCACAGTTTTTGCCAGTTGCACTAACATGCAGTAGAATTAGTCTAATGTGCATTAAGCATCTTGTATAGACACATGCCCATAGGTTCAGGGCTGTAGTAGGAATTAGGAACTTTCCACTGCCTTCATTTTTACCTGGCCTGCTGTAACTCCTTCTCAGTTATTTATAGCCAAAACAGGCTCTCCTGGCTGTCAGAAATACCTGGCATACAAAGGCTTTTTTTCCCCTTCTACACACCCTCAAAATCCCCATTTTCAGAGGAGTAGCACAGAATCTGACCCTGGCTCTGTGCCCCCTGAAGGTTCCTAGTCAGATCATTTTTGTTTATAATCAGTGTCAAAGGAGCATAAAAAGGATTAAACAGATCAGAAAGTCAGGCCCCTTAAGTACTACCTGAGTGCCATATACTCAGTGCAACAATTAAAAGTGAATTTGTTAGTTGTCTTCTAGGAAAATCCAGAGTACTTATTTTTGAATAGGCAGACAAGGTTCTTTACGTAAATCTGATATCTTTTATTATACCAACTCAAATAGTTGGAAAAATTCTTCTTTACAAGCTTTCAGGTACAAATACCCTTTGTCAGGCTGAGGAAGCATCTGCAGTTGATCTGTACTCTTCCTGGATGGAATAATAAAAAAGCCCAGAAGCCAGTATGCATGGAAGAAAGCTAGTCAATGATAATGTAAACTGAGGTAGTCAATGGGTGAGAGACAGGTTGCGGGGGAGGGAGGGAAGGAGTGAATATAGCTATTAAATAGTAGAGAGGTCACCTGGGGAGTCAGATGCTAGACAGGTTATAGTGTGTCATAAATCCAATGTCTATATTTAGTCCATGATTTGTTGTGTCCAGTATGAACGCACACCAAAAATCTATCAAAGACAAGAATACCCAATTACACTCTCACTCCAAGATAATCACTCCCTCTCTGATCTCTCACTTCTCCACAACAGAACCATCACCATTCCTGGATCTTACACCTGCACCTCCAGAAATGGAATATATCTCATCCAGTGCACCAAACACTCTGGTGGAAAATATGTAAGAGAAACCAAACAAAAACTGCATACCAGAATGAATACACCCTGAAAATCCATCAAAGACAAAAATATCCAATTACCTGTGGGTGCCCACTTCTCACAAGACAATCACTCCCTCTCCGATCTCTCATTTCTAATCCTCAAAGGGAATTTACAAAACACCTTTCACAGACAAGCCAATAACATCACCTTGACTGCCACTGAAGATTGCCTACTGCAGCATAAGGGTGACCTGGAAACAGATATGTGCGGGCCGGGAGCGACCCGAGCCCTTTTCCGCGCTGCACGCGGGCTGTGGCCAGCAGCCCGGGCACGCCGGGGCGGAGAGGGAAGGCCGTCGAGCTGGAATTAGGCACAGACACGTATCGGTAGTTTTAAAGATTGTTTACTTACACCGAGATGGCAGTGGTGTAGGCTGGAAAACTTGATTGAGTTGCAGTTACAGACAGACAACACAGACGGTCTCGTGGAGGTTGCTAGGCTCCACGGTGCAGAGCTCCGGATGCTCTGGGTGAACGAGCCACCAAATGGAAATCGTAAATACGTCTTATAAAAGTCGCGCTCGAAGATGGAAAGAGGTGGGCGGTGGATCAGGCCGCCAAGCTCCTCTGGATCTCACACAGGGTTTCTATTACCCTGCCGTGTACCCAGAGTCCCCACGAGATGGATGTGGAGTCCTCTTCGGCTTGGGCGGAAACTGCTCAAGCCTCTTATACGGCTAACAGGCCAATCATTAGCCGCCACGTGTGAATAATTTAACACTAGCCAATCACGGGGAACGAATTTACATACCGGTGGCAGGAACTCTTTTGCACCGTGCATTCCTCTTGTAACATGAGCAATGCACTCTGCAAAAGAAGTTGCAGAAAAGGCAGGAAACTCGTCCCTGCACCGGGGTTTCCTCTTGCTACAGGAAACTCTTCCGTGCAATGCTCTGCAACTTGGCGGGGATAATTCTGGTGCCGAAGCACACACACAATCATGCCTTTTGGGTCATGACAAGATATAGGATTGAGATACCAGAAAGAGAGAGAGAGAAAAACCTAAAACACTTTGATATATATCAGTTTTATGTTTTATAATTTTTTATGGAGTCATCTAAACTGTGAATCCCTGGGAAACATATAGTTGTTTGGCCTTTCCAACACTATGTCCTAAAATTCTTCCCTTCTGGGAAAGATGGGGGGAAGGCTTTAAGAGCAATTCTGAATAGTGAAACTGGTAAAGTTCTCCTCCACCAAAGGCCCTTTCTGCTGGTATCCATGATGGAAGTGGGGATCTTGCCTAATAATCAATGGTCATGAAAATCTAGGCCTGTTTTTGATCCATGTATATGTAGGGACCTACTTAAATAATGGCAAGACAAAGGGTTTTTTTGTGGCCTGCTCAAGGTGTTCGGAACTCATTTTGTGGGCATTTCACAGTGGCCCTGCCCCTTGGTGCTGATTGGCAGAGAGGACCGGGGGGGAGGAAGAAAGAAGGGGTGTCTGCCATCTTGACTGCTGGCTGCCCTTCATGTCACCTTGCCCTTCAGTGCTGATCAGCAAAGAGACCATGGTGGATGGGGGAGGGATGAGGGGCAGCTGCCATCTTATTTGCTGCGCTTCATGCCACCATGCCAGCTGGTGCCATTCTCTCCCGGCAGCGAGAACTCTTGGCTCCCACTGGGGAGCCAGCATTTTATTTTTATGTTGTTGATTTTGTGGACAATCCTGGATTTCATGGTTTCTGATAAATCCGTGAAACCATGAATTAAGTAGGTCCCTGCTTACATTAAAAGGCTCTAGGGCAAGGACTGTGCTTTTTGTTCAGTGACTGGCACAACAAGGTTCTGATCCATGACTGGATCTGTGTACCACATGCATCATAAATATCTGTTGTTGTAACCTTTTTATTGGTGGCTTTCTCATAACAGAACAAAATAAAATTGTACTTCATGCTGGTGGGGCTCACTTATTTAGGGGTATGGGCTGTTTTAAACTGAGTACAGGGGGAATGCCCATGCTGCATTAGGATAAAAACAGTGGGGAAAAAAACCTTTAAGCTCTCCTTGCACAATGCACCTTACTAACTTGTAATGTGTATATTTTGGGCAAACACAAGGATCTGGTCCAATGTATCATATTAATTATTTTATATATTAACTACAAATAGGCTGCTTGGTAGCTACACCTAATCTCTGCTTCTTACGAATGGAAAATATTCTCTCTTGTATGCATCTGTGGGTATGTCTACATGTTCATTAATGCGCTTTTGCTACTGCACATTAAGTTTAAGTTTAGTACCTCTGGGCACCTATACTCAAGCACAGGGCCTGCTCTGACACACTGGAATTTCAGCATGGTGGAGCAAACTCAATTAATCAAGTCTGCTGGTGCATGGCAATTGCCACGCTCTAGCAACCTCCTGCATCTCATGTATCAGCATCCCTGCACTTAAAAATGATGGTGGGGGCACTTGAATAACAAGCTTTAGTTCAAGCACCCCTGCTGCCATTTTTAAGTTCAGGGATGCTGATACACAAGATGCGGCGGTGCTTTAATTAGAGCAGCCCTTGGAGTTGCTCTAATGAAAGTATTGCATTCCCAGCCCGGAGCATGTGTAAAAGTTCCCTCCAATATGAGTACTACATAAAGGCACATTAGGCTGCCCTAATGTGCAGTAGCAAAAGTGAATGCTTTTTTATTGATGCTTAATGTGTAGTAGACTAATTCGGTGTACTGTTTTTGATGTGGCACTTTAATGTGCAGTAGAATAGTCTACTGAGCATTAAAGTGCACATGTAGATACACTCATAAACACCCAAAATAATTTCAATATAGCCAGCAGCAATGTCTAAAACCAACAGACTTTGCATTTTTCCTTGTCTCCTTCCAGTCCCTCTTTAGCCTACAATGAAATGTGGTTTGAGGAACTCAGAAACTCACTTTTCTCTTTTGTCTGCATAGCGATTGCAGGTCTGTGCATATGGCTGAGCAGATAATTCAGGTACCTTTGATCCAGGTTTGCTGTGTATGTTAATGTGAACTGAAATGTTTTTATTTGCTGCTGAGTCATTTAAGATCTTCACAATGCTGCGGTGATTCTTTACATTCTTGGTGATAAGAAAATGTACCTGCTAGAGAAAGTTTTTTTTCTTATGGAATCCTGGCTCAAACTGAAGTTGAGTCCTGGTCCAACATGCACAGTTGTGCTTAGAAAGTCATGGCACAGATATTTCATGAGGTGGAAGGAAGAAGGAACAAGCCCAGTTCACATACTTACTGTTGAAGCTGGAAAAGGGAGCCAGGAGCTGCTTTGCATAGGTGGTTCTTCTCAAGTAAAATAGACGATGGGAAAAGTCATCCTGAGATAGCTAGAATGTTTTCTGCACTGCAGTGTTTCCTTTGAGGATGAAGATTCACAAATAGCCCCTGCCTTGACTCGAGTAGCTTGCCACATCTATGCCTGCACTGAGTATTATTTAGCGTGTTAGTCCTGTTTCAACAATGACAAGCAAAATGAGGGGCAGGAACTGATGAAGGAGAGGAGGCTAAGGGCAGGGATCTCTCCATGTTTCTTCTCCAACATACTGATAGTAGTTTAGGATTTTTCAAAGCTGCTCATGTTGAGTACTATCTGCCAATAAACACAGCTCAGTGGGTGAGAAATCTGTCTGCCTCTTGCTGAGGATTAAAAGAAAAAAGACACCAAATGAACAGTTACTTCACATGTAGGTCATGCCTCTTGCTGGGGTATTTGCCCCGACCCAATCCCATTCCAGCTTGTCTCCCTCACTCAAGCCTTCCTTGTCCTCCCCCTCTTCCACCACTGCTGCACTACTGGTGGTCTATTGCATGTGGGACAGATGTTTTCCCCATACTATTATAAGATTATTTTTCAAGTGGCTTCTTAGAGCAGATGTTCCAGTGTGTGCACCCTCCTTTCCTTGGCTGAAAGTGCTGTGCACAACGAGCAGATTGCATTGCTGCTCTCCTTTTGATCTAAAGAGAGAAAGAAAAAAATCCCACATGAACAATGCTGGTTTTCATTTTAGGCTGCTTGGCAATGGTGCACCTGGGCGTGTGTGTCTCCTGCTTCTTTTCTCCCTCATCACTAGTGCTGTTTGCAGATGTTTTTTTTTCTGGGCCTTTCTTCTTCAGCCCATTTTTTTCCCTCAGTGACCCAATCCCTTACTCCCACTGCTTTTAAACTTCCTTTCATCTGAGTCTCTGGCATTGTTGCTTCCACATCATTCTCTGGCCACTGCCAGCACCTCATCTTCATTATCTTCATCCTCATTTTAGCATCTCCCAGTCTGTTGGGATGGATCATTTTCACATGTTTGGGTACAAGGCCTGACCCCTTTTTGCCTTTCATTTTTGAGATGATGGCTTTGCTTTGCTGTCCCTCACTGCTGCATCCATGTCTTGTTTGGAACAGTTACTTCACCTGAGCACTGCTGTATCCGCACTTTAATTTTGTTCTTCAGCTTGAGTTCATGGCATTGGCAAGACTCCACTTTCCACCTCAGAGAATAATAAAGGCTGCTACCACTAGCACCCTTATTTATCTATCAAGACAACAGAATAAAATGGACAGATGTAATGAATTAATAGAAACATCCAGTACCTAGACTTGAAGCCCACGCTATATACTAAATTCCCATTGGTGAGGCTTAATCAACTTGAATGTAGTTTTTAGAATTAATAAACTCTGCCTTTAATTGATTTAATCTACCCTTTTGAATGTATAAAATGTCAGCCTTTGAGTATGGTATTTGTTAGAAAAGCCCCTGCCTTCAGCTGACATGAATCCAACCGTTTGGAAGAAAAATCATTGTTTCACATATTTGTCTTGCCAAATGATCATTGTAGAGTCTGAGGGCCAGATCCTAACCTGGTATAAATCTCTCTTATCTCAACTCGTTTCACTAGAGCCAGAACAACGTACACCAGCTGAGAATCTGGCTCTGAATATATTTTCAGTAAAAGGGCCTATTGTTATTCTTGTTTGGATGTGACCAGTACTGTCTGTAGCCATTAATCTTTATATTACCCCTCATAGAAAAGTCCTGAAGAATTTAAAAATGATTGATCACTTCTTATACTATATGAGATGTATAGGATTCCAAGCAGGAATATGACTCTCTGTTAAATGTTATAGTCTGTCTTAAAATTTGCATGGAAGATTTATTATTCTCTGTTGTTACATAATTTTTTAGAGTAATTTCTTATAAGTTATAGAACCTTCCCATAAACAGTTTCAACCACAAATATAACATCATTTTTGGTTATTATACTTTTGTACAAAAGCTTTTGTCATAAAAAGCCCTAAACACATACAAAGTCAAGCCCATTTTACCACAGTGGCAGTATTTTCCATGGGAAGTGTACATGGAACAACCTAAAATACTATTGCAAAGCTAAATGCAAAGGAGCATTTCCTTAAAAGGTGCAAGTTGCCAAAGTCTCCTTGAAATCAATGGAGTTATGCCCATGTATAGCAGCTGCAGAATTTGTCCATGTTTTTTAATCAGTGCTCATTGTTCTTGACTTTAACATTTATATAACAGTTAGAAAATGACTTTCACAATGTTCTGCATAGAAAAATAGGAATTGTCTTTTGGGAACAGTCCTCTGGTGGTTATAGCCATATATTCTGCATAAGTCAGTGGGCAGCCCTGGATGGTTCAGAGGACCCTTAAAAGGAACAAATTTATACTAACATGTCTGCAGGTAAAGTTCTCTAATTCCAGACAGCTAGGTGGTTTGTCCTGAAGCATAAACAGAAGCATTAAGAAAAGGGGGGAAAGGGAGGACCTTTGATAACTTTTTTCAAATACCTGAAGGACAATTATAGAGGATGGAAAGTGCCTTTTCTCTGTGGCCATAGGGGACAGGACTAGACACAATGGCCTCAAGCTGCAGTAGTGGACATTTAGGTTGAGATTAAAAGAAACTTTCTGACTATGAGGATGATCAAGCTTCATCACAGGCTACCTAGAGAAACTGTGGAATCTCCATCCCTGGAAATTTTCAAGAGCAGGTTGAACAGACACTTGCCTGGGATACTTTAGTCAAGGATGATCCTCTTGTGAGCTAGGGGCTGTACTAGATTGACCTGATGGGCTAAGTACAGACAGTCAAAAAGTCTGAGGCTGAATCAATTCAATTTTTGCAAGTTAGTCTAAGATAAGTAGATTGAACCAATAAGCAAGTGAACAGACATTCACTTTTGATTCTGGCAATGCAGTCACATGCTTGCAGTGGCCTAGGACAGGAGCCAGGGGGCACTAGAACATGTCTCCCTGCTTGGCTGAAGCAGACAGCTTGGGCCAAGGCTAACTTGCCCACCCTGCTAGGGAGTGTGTGTGGTGGAGGTGCAAAGCATCCTGGGATGCTGGGGGACTGTTAGTTAACTTGAATCTGGAGGGGATCTGGAACAGAAATTCAATAAACCGATTTAACCTAAATCAATTAATTCTGATAATACATCCAGGTTTATCGTAAACTGGTTTCAGCCATTTTGAAAATGGTTTATGTGCACATAACTTCTGTTATATTACATATTTGAACTAGTTTCTGATCACTTATACCAGTTTATATGTAACTTCTGTCCCTAGCCCATGAGGTCCCTTCTATCCCTACTTTCCTATGATGCTATGATCCTATGAAAGTTGATACTTCTCATTCATTCCTGTCCTAGCTAGTATAATTATGGATATTTTTAGTAACATGAGCATCTATTTTTTTTTAGGATCCTACAAAAAGCTCTTCAGTAGAAGAGTTTTTTTCACTTAATATAAATGCACCCATCAAGTGCTCTGGCTTCATGTACTCAGGGGTGTACTTGGTAGCTGTGTTGGTCTGAGACAAAAAGACACACAAAAAACTAGAACTCTTGGTTCCAAAATGATACCTTTTATTAGACCAACTGGAAAATGGCAAGAAAATTGTCCTTTTCTGCAAGCTTTCGGGATCAAAGTCCTTTCATCAGGCTTTGGAGAAAGTGTAGATGGTACAAGATGGTAAAAAGTCCCCATAGGTAGGAAATAAACTTCATTTTTGCACAGAGACAGCTGAAGATGGAAGTCTGTCCCTCTGGGTCCATGAGAGTGTCTTTGTGAGCTGTGTTGAGTAGCTCTTTGATGTGTTGATCAGGTAGAATTTCTTCCCTGAAGGTGTCAGATGGCAGGGAGGGAGGTAAAAAACTGGCTTCATGTATATTCACAGAACTGTACTGTACCATCAGGAACTTACAGTACTTCTGACACTAATTTACTTGTGCTGGACAGTGAGTATAGGGAGCCAAGGCTCTGTCCATCCCCTCCCTGTGCCAGAGGAGGTAATCATTAACTCCAGATTCTATTCCACCAGTTAGGTGCCTAAAACCACTTATGCACCTAAATGCAATTCTATTCCATTGTGCTTGAGTCCCTGAAAAACTCTTAATGAAAATGGTAGGTGAGTCTTCCTCCTCCTTTCTGCTTTTGTTTGACTCACTTTTAAGGGTAAGATGATGCTGTGCTACAAAAGCAGAAGCATTAAATAGATTTTCAGGGATGTGAACAAGGTAGAACAGAATCACATGCAAGTACCTAAGTCTACTTAGATGCCTAATAAGTGGAATAGAATCTGGCTGCAAAAGTCAGTCTCAGTAGTGTGTACAGGGCTGCTAGGGAAATGCTACTCCATTATGTGAGAGCTTAGTCCAAAACCAGAATCTAGGTCATACTGATTATCAGTTGTCTGCACTTGAATACATTATTAGCTTTTTTAATGAATTTGGTATGCCTGTCCAGATTTTTAATAGGTGCTGTGTCAAACTGCTTAAATATGTTTTCATGCGTCTCAGAACTAGGAATCTGAGTATGGGTCATTTTCATGATAAACTAGAAAAGAACCCTAATGTGACTATGCTAAATTTGTTAAATAGTCCCAACAGGGATGGGAGTAATTTTGATATAGCACACAGCAAAATAAGAAATTAGAATGTGCATTTTCCAAATACAAGGATCTAACACACAGTAAGAGGAATGAGATGTGATAGCTACTGGTTGTAAAAGATGATGGCACAGGCCCAAAATTAATGAGACTGAACTTTTAAAGATAGTTTTTACAGGGGCTGGATTAATGTTGGAGCCTGCAATCAGAATATTTAGACAATGTGGGAAAGTAATAAAAGGGAAAATGGGTTATGAAAATATTATTTAACACAGAAGACAGCAGATGGTAACTTGAGGTAACACAGCATATTAGTTAAGCTGCAGTTAGAAAGTGCTTTAAACAATGATCTGGCATTAAAATAGACTATAACTTTGCTGTTTTTCAGTTGGATGCTTCTCCACATGTATTGGTCTAGGTCTTATCAATATATTTGGAAAGAAGTTACACACTTTTTGACAATTCACTTAGAAATGCTTCATTTTTAACATTATAGGCAGAAAGATAATGCTAGTATAACTTGAAGTTTTGAACCTCTCGTGGAGCCTCATCTAAGGCCTACTGTAGTCACTGGAAGGGCCCATTCAAGTCAAGTAAATTTGATCAGGCCATTGGCCGCCTAGTGTGTGATTGGCTTGTACGTTTCTGTCTAGCTGAGGCCCTGAACCCACAACTTGTAGCGTGTGGAGAGTCAAGAGCACATCAGTGGAGCCCCATGAATTTCAAATCCATGCACTTGAAGTAAGTCATAGACTCTTTATTTTAAACAATTTTGACCTTCAGCATAATGCAAATTACTTCTATTGCTACTGCTGTTTCTCTTGAAGCAGAAGCATGGCATCTGTTACCAACAACACTCAGGCACCTATGGTGCTCAGTAAATAATGTTCTTGAAAAGTATGTAAAAGGAAGAGGGATCTTTGTTATTATCTGTAATCTTATATGTTCCGATGGGGTTTTCTGGTTTTTCTTTTTTCTACAGTTGTCTTGCTAGTCAATGTTTAGTGTTTCCATACAAAACTGTAACTGCTATGAACATATATGATTGTTCTGGTTCAGAATTTCAAACAGGCTTATTCATCTGCTTAATTCTCATGATGAACCAGAGACTAGCTCTTACACAGTCTGATTTTGCCATTCTCCCTGACAGCATATAATATAGAGTAAGGCACTTCTCAGAAATTAACAACTCAGCGAGTACACTGCAGAGCCAGGAGAAACTGGTGAAGTCCGTGCCTTAGGGCGCTTGTAGATGACACGTGTTTTATCATTTTGGCCGCCGCAACTGGGTTTGTGTTTGCACAATCGGGATTTCCCGCCACTTTAAAAGTCTTTTCAGCGCTTTTGACTAACCCCGCTCAGACATATTTTATTTCCCGGTGCCCCGGTTTAACATGCCCGATTGTGTCATGCATACACAGAGCGTATCAAAGTGTCTCAAAGACTTGTAATTGCTTTCTTTTGCCACCAGGTGGTGCTGTGCTTTTTTTCTTTAGCCAGGAGGTGGCACTGTGATTGTATTTTATGTGTTTTCCTTAACTCTGCCCTTCCTCCCTCCCACTGCACTTCTGACCATGCTTTTTTCAAGCAAGCCCTCCAACCAATGAAGAAAAGAAAGAAGAACAAAGAAAGAAGAGAGCAAAAAAGAAGAACAAAATAGGTAGGTAGGTAGATAATAGATAAATAGTGTGCAGTTTTTAAATATAGATAGATAGATAGATAGATAGAGATAGTTTTAATATAGACAATTATAGATACTTATAGTTAGAGATAGTTATACATTGTTTTAATATTTTAATACTAATTCTCTAATACTAATTCCTATGAAATATGAACTTTCATTTCTACCCAGGAGAACTTTTACAATCTTTTCTCCAATGCCTGATGAAGGGTGTTTGTGCTTGAAAGCTTACAATTAAAGCAAATTTCATTGCAAAAATCTTATTGGTTTTATAAAAGATATCATTTCTACTATGAGTCCTGATTGCCTTAATATTAATTCTTTTTTTCTTGATACTAATACTTTTGATTTTATTAACCCTGTATATTATTATTTATTTATAATTTTCCCTTAATTTAGTTATTGCTTTAGTTAACTTACTTTAATTCAGTTATTGTTTAGTTATTTCTTATGATTTAATTTAATTAATTAAAGTATTAGTTAGTTATGTCTTTTTATTTTATTTTTGGAGATGAAAAGAAATGTACCCCTTTTTTTTGTTAATAAAAGGTTTTTTTTATTTTGTAGTCTATATATATTTGTGGTGAGTTTTAATTCATAGGCAGATTGACATGGCTAATCCGGGCTGGGTTAGCAGAGCTGATGACTGCGCCCTCCTCAGCCAGCGTGGGGTTGCTTTGCTTGGTTAGGGCCATTTTTGGAGTCATGGCATTACTGGAAAGAGTTGCAGGGTGGGCTCTTATTGGAGGTTGAATGCTTGTTTTTCCCACCATCCCAATGTGGAGCCATGCTGGTAAGCCTGAGGAGGGGAGGGGAGGGGAGAGGCGGGTCAAACAGCATTTTTTCTGCCTGCCCATCCATTCCTACCTCCCTCTCTCCCCCTGCTTCCACACCAGCCAGCCAGGAGCAACTTATTTCTTCATTTGTTTTGGTCCTACCACCGACACGTGCTTGTGTTCCATCCAGCACTGGCGCCCTCCACCCGCTGCCACTGCGCCTACCATGACGATCAGTGCGGAGTACAGTGACACCTCCAGCATGGTAATTTTGTAACTTTACAGAGTGTGGTAGATAGCCCTTCCTTAACCCTTCAATATTTCAAACCTTCCTATTTCTGATAATTCCCATTCTCATTCCAGAACACACTCCCGCTTCACTCACCACCATGGTGTTTAGCACTGCCCAGCACAGCAGCATCAGCAGAATGGTAATTTTCCAACTTTCTGGAGTTTGGTACCTTCCTACCTACTGCTTAACCCTTCAATATTTCCAACCTTCCTATTTCTCATCATTCCCATTCCCATTCCAGAACCACGATGATTAGTCAAGGTGGACGTTGCCTGCTAGACTGTCCCCCCAGACTATGAAGCATCCCTGGTGATATATAGGTAATAAACGTCCCAATGACCTGGGGGGGGAGGGGTTCTGCAGGTGAGAGCCCGTGTTTCGACTTTTTTGGTTAAAAACCCCATTCTTTTTTCTTCCCCTCCCTGCAGAACACTATGGACATCAGAGATTGAACATTTTTAATATTGATAGTAAAGAAGCCACTTCCCCCACACCAAAGTATATACAAGTTCCAAAGTTGAAATTGTGTCAGGTGTTTTTTCTTTCACAGATTGCATTTCAGGGGTGGGTGGGGTTGGTTGGGAGAAGTGCTGGCCATGCCCACCCTTCTCAGCGTGGGGATCCTTTGCTTGTATGCAAGTTTCACAGAAGACAGGAGGTCACACAAATCATTCACTTTTAACAATCCTATTGTTTATGAAAAGATGGGGGATTTATGGAGTCATGGCATTACTGGAAACATGGGAGGTCCTGCAAAGCTTTCTTTACCCACAATCCCAAATCCAGGAGCACCTTGCTGTAAGCAATAGTCATACTGTCATCCCCCACCCACCGCCTTCCATCCACCCTAGAACCTGACAGACAAGAAGCAGCATGGGGTAATACTTGGCCAGGCATGTATGCAGGGAGCTTAAATGAGGGCAACTCTTCTGTGTAATGGTTGGCTTTTGGTTTTTCCATCATCCACCTCCAAAACACCCTCCCAATCAGTCAATCAATCAATCAATCAATCAATCAGTCAAAACACTGTCCCCGCCCCAATCAATCAATGAAGCAGGAGCAAGTACAAATCAGCATTTACTATTTATTTTTTCACAATAAATTGAAATGCTGTCTATTTTGTTTGGGAAATCACTATACAGCTGAAACAGAATAGACATTTTTGTTTTAATAAACAATGCCATTGGTAGTCAAGCAGTGAATAATAATAATGATTGCAATGGCACAACAGGTATCAAGACTGTATTTGATGTAACCAGTGACTTATCTACAAAACCTACAAGAAAAGAAGAGTAATATGACCTCAGTAGTTGAGGTGTGTGCGTGTGTGTTAATGCTGGGTGACAATAGGCCCCAGACCCCTGTCCCAGATAGGGATGAAGGGAGGGTATTTTGCCTCACAGAAGATAGGTGATATTTTGGCCCCAGCCCAGAGGCAAAAGTCACTGACTATCATTGGTAGTCAAGTGGCCCCAGTGATCCCAGAGTGAGGGGCTCAGTGCATAAGACCTATTGTGAGGCCTGGGGAGCCCAGAATCTCACAGGGCCAGGGCCCAGAGAGGGGCTGAAGGCTGGCATCAGCCACAGCAGGAGACTGCTGGAGCCAGAGAGGGCCCAGAGTGCTCAACTTGCCCAAGGCAGGGCCAGGGTCTAGGAGAGGCCACAGTCAGGAAGAACCACCACCAGAGACAAAGGGGGATCAGGGGCCTGCAGCCCAGAATGAAGATGGCTAAGCCAGGGCTATCTGAAGAGTAGGAGGGTCCAGAAGAGAAGGTGGCAAAGGGAGAAACCCAGCAAATCTTGCTGGCCTGCTAGCAGGACCAGGGCCCAGAGAGTTCAGAGATAGTGGCATTGTTGGGAAGTAGACATCTGCAATGACAGGAATATAGACCTCTATAAGTGTTTAAATTTCTCATGGTTTTGTGGTTTTTGTGGTATGTCTCAAAGGTTACAATGTATAAGGGGCAGAGGGAGGGAATGTGTGACAATGTGTAAGCTTCTGAAGAAAGCCTCCCTGCACAATGGTAGTCAAGTTTGAAGCAGGATGTGTGTGTGTGTGTGTGTGTGTGTGTGTGTGTGTGTGTAGAGGCCCTATCCCAGGGGGAACCAGGGACCTAGGGAGGAAATTTTGTACCCGCCATCATTTGATGAGACATGGCCAGTAACCAGGAAGGGGGAGGATGGGATGTGTGTGTGTGAGGTGGGGCTGGAGTCTGGGGCCCTGGTGAGCCCAGAGTGAGGGGCTCAATGCATAAGACCTATTGTGAGGCCTGGCTGTCAAATGACTGTCATTGGTAGTCAAGTGGTGAAGCAGTGTGTGTGTGTGTGTGTGTGTGTGTGTGTGTGTGTGTTAAGAATCTTTAATCTCTTGAGAATTCTCCATGTTCAATACAAAAATCATCTTTTACCCCAATACCAAACCTGTATTTCATGTAACTAGTGACTTATCTACAAAACCTACAAGAAAAGAAAAGTAATATGACCTCAGTTGACGTGCGTGTGTGTGTTAATGACGGGTGACAACAGACCCCAGACCCCTGTCCCAGCTAGGGATGGAGGGAGGGAATTTTCCCCCGCCAGAAGCAGAGTCATATTTTGGCACTGGGGCAACAGGCAGGGAGGGAGGGAGGGACTCCAGGCTGCAATTAGAATTCTTCTATTATTCTATTGTTTGACTTTTTACTCAATAATTACTACTAATTACTATATGTGTAGCATGTTTTATTTCATAGGCAGATTGATGTGCATGGCCAATTGGGGCTGGGTGGGGTGGGCTGTCTGAGTGTAGGAACGCACCCTCCTCAGCCAGCCTGGGGATGCTTTGCTTGGGGGTGTTTATGGAGTCAAGGCATTACTGGAAAGAGTTGTAGCCTGGGCTGTTATTGGAGGTCAAATGCTTGTTATAACGCCCCCCCTCCTCTTCCTCCTCCCATCCCAAAGTACAGTGATGCTGGGGAGCATGAGGATGCTGTCAGCATTTTTTGCAAGAAAAAAGACTAACCCTTGAGGAAACAGGCAGACAGGAATATTCAGGAATAGGGAGGGATGATAAGGCAGATTTACCCGTTTTCAGACCTATTACTACACATATTAATAATACCATTAACATTTATTATTATTGCTGTTAACTCATTATAAGTCTATATGATATAATTCCATACGTAAGTCTATCTGTATTATAAAAGTCAAGTAAAAGTATAATGCATACTATACTACATGGAATAGTTTTAAAAGTATAATGCATACTGTAATATATAAAATAGTTTTAATAATATAATGCATACTATAGTATATAACATAATTTAGTTGCTGAGCAGAGAGAATTGTCAAGGAAGTGTCATCACGCTCTTCCTCTCCTTTTCTCTTCTGCCTTTTGTCACACCCACTGGGATCAGCCGGCGGCTAGTGGTGCTGGGGGACTGGGATCTATTAAAAATCAGAGGGAGGGAGGATAGAATTTGATTTGAAAACCAACATACAATGCACCTTCCCTCATGACTATCCACAAGCCCCATTTACAAGAAAGTTGAACCAAAAAATTCCACCCGAAACAACTTAGGTAGGGACAGCCCTACCACTCTGCCTGGCTCCATGGGGCCCCCGAAAGTGCTTATCGGTCACACAAATGGCAGGTCACAGGTGTCCCTTACCAATGCATAAAGGTGACTTTGGAGCTCATTGTGCTGTCCTCCTTCAAGTTGCACATCTCAAAGCTGTGGCACTCTAAGCTTCACTGCACTCCACTTCATCAGGCTGCAGTCATCTCGAACCATGGATTTACACTGCTGTCCCCCCAGGGCAGAGTGCTTGTGTGGAAGCATGGCTTGTGATGGGTGACACATCACACACACTGTATGGGACCCCAGGCAGGCAAGGTTTGTAAGGTTTTCAGGGTTTTTGCCGAAGTCTGACAGAAATCTGATTTTGCAAAAATGTGACAGTCTCTGGTTATGCACAATGCAAGTATACATGCATGGCTGTCAGGGAGGGGGGAGACACCACACCTGTGTCCAGTTTTGGGCTGCCCACTACGGAAAGGATGTGCACAAGTTGGAGAGAGTCTAGCAGACGGCAACAAAAATGGTTTGGAGGCCTGGGGGACATGACTTTTGAGGAGAGGGAGAGGGAAATGGCCTGATTGTGTCTGCAGAAGAGAAGACTGAGGGAGGATTTAATAGCAGCCTTCAACTCCCTGAGGGGGTGTTGCAAAGAGGATGGAGCTGGAGATGACATAAGAAGGAGAAATGGGCTTCAGTTGCAGCAAGGGAGGTTTAGGTTGGATATTAGGAAAAACTCTCTCACAAGGAGAGTGGTGAAACACTGGAATAGGTTACCTAGAGCAGAGGTGAAATCTCCATCCATGGAGGTTTTTAAAACCCAGCTACACAAAGCCTTGAATGGGATGATGTAGTTGGGGTTGGTCCTGCTTTGAGCAGGGGCTTGGACTAGATATGTAACCTCCTGAGGTCCCTTCCAAACCAAATTTTCAGATTCTATGATCTGCTCCCCATTGTCAGGGTGAGACAAGGAAGGATCTGGGATTCTGCTTTGCAGAATCTGAAACAGTCTCTAGTTATGCACAATGCAAGTGTTCATGCACGGCTTGTCAGGGAGGGGGGAGACACCACTTACACTTTATGGGACTGTTAGAATGCTTCCCTTTTGCAAACTGACTGTGACTTGGCAGAGTGGCTGTTTGTCACCCTCCCCCTGCCCTCCTTGGCAGGGCCCAAAAGAGTGCGTGCACTCATTTGATATGTAGCCAGATGCAGAAAGCCAGGATAGATAACATGATTTTTTATTGTAATGAACACAATATTGTCAGCATTCGGTTACTCAGTCTTCCTTGCCTTCACCCCACCATCACCCTGAACTGGCCCTGGCTCCCTGAATGACAGTGGTGGCCGCCTGGCCCTGGTGACAGTGTTATGACCCTCCCTTGACTCCCGTGCATTTCAGGGAGCAGGCTCAGCTGTACTGGCTACCTCCTGGACAGAGGCAAGCTGAGGGGAGCTATTTTTGCCATTCTGTACCCGCTTTTTAAAGCTGAAATTCGGCTGATATCTGCTTTGACGGATTCCACCATTTCAAACATCAAATCATATGACTTTGTGGCCATGTCTACCAACTTCAACACCTTGTCTTCCATTCGCTGCAAGAGGGCATCCTCTGACTGCATGAACATGCAGCGTTCATTTCACCAGGACTTGTTGCATGACAGTTTGGCTTGGGCTGACTCCACCAAAGCTTCCATCAAGGTTTCTCGGGACTATCGCTGCCTCCGGCGCATATCACTGCAGCACTCTGTTGTTGTGCGAGCTGGTGTCTGAGGTTGGGAGGCACATCCCTGGCTGCCATCAGGCATGGTAGCTGTTAAACAAATGAGCAAAACTTTTTCTTCCCCCAAGAGGAGGAAACTACACACCACTAACTATACCCCCCCCCTCCCCCAACCACCCTGCAGTGGAGAAAATGCATGCAGGCACAGAAAGAGAACCTGCCATTTGTACTGCCCAAAACAATGGTGTATGCCCCTCATCCCCCACCCCTGAAAGAGAATGCCAACCTGCCTCCAGCAACACATGAATATAAATCCCCCACCAGACCCAAAAGCACAGCCAGCACAAACCCAATCAGTGCAGTGCCTGGCAGTGGCAAGAGGCATGTTACAGGATACTTACAAGTCACTGGTCATGCATCTTCTTGGGTTTCAGCAGCACAAAATGATGACTGGGTTCTGGGATGACTGGGTTCAAATGACTGGGTTCTGGGAAGAGAAACCACATTGGCCGCATCAGTTTCTCTCCATTCCTCCTCCTCCTCCAACTCATCTGTGCTACTCCCTGGAGTTGGGGTGGGGGGAGGGGGCACTGGCATCAAGGTGAATTGCTCTTCTTCATCCACCGGGAGCATGGAGCAGTCTCCTTACTGCTCCAACATGCTCACAGTTTCACTGTCAGGAGGAGCTGCCTCTGTCAGCATGTTATCCTCCTCTGCCTCCTCCATAAGCCTGGTGCCGAAACACTGGATACCTAGAGTGTTGCCTGCATCCTTGGAGAGAATGATGGACAGCTGGTCATAGAGAGGAGTAATTGTCTGCCCTGTCCCAAAGCGAGAGTTCGCATCTTTGGCATGGTAAAACACAGATCTCAGGGCCTTGATCTTGCACTGGAACTGCATCCAGTCACAATTGTGCCCTTGCACCTGCATTGTTTTGCAATGGAGACACAAACCAGCTTATTACTCCTATTTTCCAGTCTGCCTATGATGCTTTGCTCTGGCCAAATGTCAGTTAAGATTTGCAGCTCTTCCTGGGTCCAGTTGGGTCCATGTGTGTTGGAGGTATCAGCCTCCTGCTCCATGACCACCATACTGCTGGCCTTTGCTTTCTGAGGCATGGCGAAGCAGCTAATGGTCAACAGCAAGGGAATCACAAAAGGTCCCTGGTGAAATTTGGAGGGCTGCTTTATACAAATGCTGCCAAAGTTCAAATGATTGTGAAGCCATCACCCGTGTCTGACAAGAACACCGAAAGGTGAAGAAGTACCCCTTTACCAACAAAAAGACTTGTTTATGGGCTTGAGCATGGGCATAGGTGACAC
>NW_005841931.1:516436-519432 GCF_000455745.1 Alligator sinensis | reverse complement strand
AGATTGGTTGCTGCTGAAGCAGCTGCAGGCATCTGTGGGCTGTGTTGCTGTTTCTCTGGTTATATTAGCAGACACTGCCTACCTACTAAAGCCCTGGCTCATGAAACCTTATGGACATAATATTACAGACCTGCAGAAGCTGCTTTCCCACTACAATCTGAGCAGCTGCAGGATAGCTGTCAAATGCTCCTTTGGCCGACTGAAAGGACGTTGGAGGGTGCTTACATGCCAACTCGAGCAGGAGCCAGAAAATAAAATGGCCTTTGTAGTAGCATCCTGTGTGCTCCACAACAGTGAGACCTGCAGAGAGGTTTTCAGTAGAGGTGCACCAATACATTGGTCTGATATCAGATTAGTACTGATATGAAGAAAATTGTTTCTATTGGATATTGGCCCTATGGGGCTGATCATTTGGCCAATAAATGTCCATGCTGCATGCGGCCATAGCGTAGCATGGAGCAGAGCTGGTAGCATGGAAAGCTGCCTCCAGCTGGTAAGTCAGATGGGGAGTGGGGGGGGCAGATCAACACCCCTCATAGTGAGAGATGGGGCAGGGGCAAGCACTGCCCAGCTGGGGCAGGGAGGGATGTGGGACAGAGGCATGGCTTGTGGGGTGGAGGTGGCTCCTGCCCAGGAAGGTGGGGGGGTATGTGACCCCCAGATCTGCATGGCACAGGGTGGGTGGCTGCTGCAGGGTGGAGCTGAAGCTGCTGCTGTGCAGGGCCCTTTTCACTGGGGGATGGGCTCAGAAAAGGATCTAACAGTGCTGGGAGGAGAAGCACCCACCCTAAATTTCACTGCACTCCGCTCCCAGCCCTGAGCTGCTGCCCACTGTCTGCCACCTGGCACAGCCCTCAGCTGAACACTCCACCTCCACCCAAGCACCGGGAAAATCCACACAGGGCGGTGGCATGGGGCTGGGAGCAGAGCTGTGGCAAAATTTGGGGTGGCTTAAGCCTCCTCCCAGCACTGCCAGAGCCTGCTCCAAGCCCAGCCCCTGACAAGAAAAGCCCCACGCAGTGTCGGCTTCAGCTCCACCCTGCAGATGCTGCCCACCCCATGCCATCCAGATCCAGGGGCACATGTCCTCTTCTCTCTGCCCTCTCAGGGTGCAAGCAGCAGTGGGAGCTGCCCCCACCCCAAGAGCCATGCCTCTGTTTCACACCTCACCCCTGCTACCCTAGGCAGTGCCTGCCCCTGCCCCCTCCCTCACCACAGGGGGCATTGATCTACCCCCCACACCTCTTCCCTCCCCCCACCCTTCCACCACATCAGACTTACCAGCTGGAGGCAGCTGTATCAGATTTCAGATCGGTATTGGCCAATATGCCTCCTTAAATATCAGCTATCAGTATTGGACCCCAAAATCTCTATCGGTGCACCCCTAGTTTTCAGGGAGTCATGGGCTAAAGAACTGTGACAGGAGGTGGCCAGACAGAGATGTGGCCAGGCAGCACAGGGACCAAGGAGATATCCACAAGGAGAAGCTGGTTGAGCAGCACTTACGCGACACTCCCTGGCAGCACATATTGCTGACAGCAACTAGCAGTGCTCTTTCTTTTCAGTACAATAAATTCTTTTACAATTTACAACTAAACATGTGTGTCTGCTGCAGGGGTGTGCAGGGTAGTGGATGGGTAGTGGAGGGGATGGGGGACAAGGTGGATTGGGGTAGGGGGTTGCTGCTTGGAGGCTGGCATTGTTTGGGTGGACGGGCTCATTACACACGAGCACCTACTGTCCTGGGGGTGGGAATGGGAGGCAGATAGGAGGTGACTGAACATCCTGAAGTGGGGTGGGGGGCGTATTACACCCCAAGCCCAACAACAACTCACCATTTCAAAAAAAATTTCACAACACCTCTCCAAAAGACATTTGCAGCACCATTGACATGTCCCCATGGAAACTGTTCCAAGCCCTGGCAGCTTGAGAATGCTTGGAAATGTAGTCCAAGGCCAGAAAGGCTTGCCTTCCACTATCAGATGCAATTTTACCCAACTGGGGTGGCAACAGCCACCCACCCACCTGCTAGTCTCAGCCCCATACACTTAGAAAACTCACCACCTCCCCCCACCACCGCCACTGCTGGCTTCTTTGGCAGCTCGCTATCCCATCTGCCCCTGCCCCTGATGCCAGCTTCTTCAGCCACTGGCTCCCCTTCCTCCTGCCACCACCCTCCCCACCACCGCTGCCACCGCTATCAGCTTCTTTGCATCAGGGAGCCCCAAAACTATATCTTGCAGGGGACCCCCAAAATTGTAGGCTGGCCCTGACCATGGGTGTCTCTGGCCCAAGTGACAGGGTTTTGGGGTGGGGAGGCTATGCTCAATGGATTAGCAGGAGATTCCCAGCAGGGCAGGGGGAAGGGGCAGGGGCAGGGGCAGGGGGTGGGGACAGTAGAGGCTGGTTTACATGTGCCTCCTGCTGTAATTCATCAGGAAAGACAATACTGGGGGGTAGATTGGCATTCAGCTACCCCTGCTGAAATCTGTGGGGAATGACACACAAGACTTAACTCACCCAAAGGGGTATGTCATGCAAACACAAACACGCTGTACCACAATAACTCGGGTCAAAATTTTTCAGGCATAGGAAATTAATGAGGATCAAATGACATGTTGTGTACAAATGCCCTTAGGTTTGCTGGAGATCAAATGTACCTTACCTGGAGCCCTGTTTTAAAGGAGAATTGTTAAACAACGGGATGAAATACTTGACTGAGGTTGAAGCAGTTAGTAAGCTAGCAAGGGCTGACAGAGTTTACAGAGGAACTAGAATGTGGTTGTTTGATTTGGAGATCATGATTTAAGTAATACTTCTTAATTGCACAACAGTTAGAGTTTGACCCTGACTGAGCAATTAGATTGCAGCACTTCCAGTTGCTAAGTCCATGTGTTCAAAGTTACCTAAAGGGATCTCTCCCTGATTGGTAACAAATGTTGCAAAATAACACTTTTTGTCACTTCAGTGACACTGATTTAATGAGAAATGTAAAT
>NW_005841931.1:498322-516405 GCF_000455745.1 Alligator sinensis | reverse complement strand
CAGGACAGCCAAAACTTGTTGGACCAATTCTCTTCAGATACTTCCTCGTATATCTGACTGCTTGCACTACTTGCTTGGATTCGTAATGAGTTTTTATGGAAATATTTGCAGCTGCTCTTAATTAAAACAAATACTGTGATTCCAGCCATCAACACAAGGCAAACAACTGCTGCCTATGAGATATAAGCACTCTCACATATAAAAAAAATGCAGGAGCTCTATAGTTCTTGGCACTTCCTATATGGCTGAGCTCAATTGCTGAAGGATGGGGGGTAGGGTGGGGGGGGACCTAGTGACTCATCTGCTTGTTCTGTAGCATCTCTGAGCATCCTGTACATTTTCCTAAGGGGACAATTATTAACAATTATGCAGTAACCAGATGGGAAAAACACTAATCTAAGCCATACCGTGGGTTAAACCTTTCCCTTCCCCCACCCTTTCATATACTCTTGACTTGTCTGGTTGGCTCTACTTAGACTGTGTCCAAACTGCATTGGAAAGTGTGAGGGTCTGCTTGTTTGATTACATCATGGGGTGAGCATGAGGGCACAAAGAGGGTCAGAGTAGAATAAGCAGTGGGAAGAGATCTGGCTTTGCCCTTTCAACTTGCCTGCCAGATTAGCTGGCTGTGGACCTGATCCAAAGCCCTGTGAAGTAAATGAAAATATTTCTATTTATTTCAATAAGCTTCAGATCAGGCACCAAGAACACAGAATGAGTAAGCTGCTCCACAAAAAGGGGTGAAGTAATTTATTCCTCCCTCAGAAAAAGAGGGAAGCATGGGAAGAATTGTCACAGTCCTCTCTCTGCTCTGCTCCTGGGCCAGTGCAGCTATGTGCTGCCCCATATTCAAAGTAGACTGTAAAGTTGCAACTGGTCACTAATTAGTCATGATATACAGCCTTCTTGGTAAATAATGCCACAAGAAATTGCTTGTTCTTAAGTGAATACATGCAATGCTAAGTGCAGCTCTCTGTTCCAGCAGTTCTGAACATCAAAGGAGTAATCTAAGACCAAATCATTTCATGGGATCTGTCATTTCAATAAAGAATTACAGACTTTTAATACCCACAGCAACTATAACTTTTTGTGATTCCGGGAAAGTACTGTTGCCCTAGTTCCTTAAAACAAAGTTTTATTTGCAATAATTTGAATGAAATGTGTTTCTCGATTCTTAAGAGAGTCTGTGTACATGAAAGTAATGGTGTTTAATTGCTATTTTTTTCTGGGCAGAATAGTGGCAGATAAAGAACTCACAAGCAAATAAACATTCAGGCTACAGTCCAAACAAATTCACTGTTTTACAGGCTGTTTAAGTTCATTCCCCAGCAACCCTTTGCAAGTGTTCTCTCTAAAATTTAAAAAGTAACTTAAAGTGGCACTGTTGTTCTACTTTGTAACTGAGTGCATTAGTGCAAGAATACCTGTAATAGAGTTGAGCCCTAGGGGACCATTCATAGCACAGAAGTTTAATTAACAAAAATTTTCTGGATTTTGCAACCAGTGATTTTGTATTGGGATTAGCTGTTCTTACTGTAATGCTGTGAGTTCAGTTTGGTTCTTTATCTTTAATTTTACTGTTCCAAAGTCAGTCTCAAACTGCTGTTTCAATCCTTCTTCATAAATTTCTTCATTGGAACTGACTACAAATATATAATTTTTTGGTCAAGATCAAAATACCACCCCCCAACCAAAACTGATTTAAATAATTATTATCTTTAGACTACATTGACTATATCTTTGCTGTTTTGCAGCTGAATGCTTCTCTGGAACAGTGAGTTTATCATTGAAACAGGGACTAATTTATTCTGCTTTTCCTGAGCTGAGTTCTGTGCTACTGGTATATTGCATCCAATACCTGAGCTGACTTGTTTAGAGTTAGTGGTAGCTCTACAAAGAATTGTATTGTGTTGTCTAAACATACCCACTGAATAATGCTAAGCCTAGTCATTTATAAATCTCAAATCTCTTTGAGGTTAACAATGTGCTTTCTAATTTCATTTTGAGTTTTCAACTCCACAGAGGCTCTGTTACTGAAGCACAACATCAGCATGTGCCCACAAATTGATAAGACCCTATATATATATAACATGCGACACTTAAAGTTAATTTGAGTTCTAGAAAAATTGCTTTGTCTCTGAGTTTTTATAGCACCTAGCACTACTGAGTTCCATGATTCATAATCTAAGATTTATGAAATCACTGTCAAAAAGCAAGAATTGGGAAAAAGCATATACCTCATGGCTTGGATTTTCAAAGAGCCCTTAAGGTAGTAGTTGTCCGGTTTCCATAAAATGACATTGGGATTTGGGCATCTCAATTCTCTAGACCCTTTTGGAAGTTTCAGACATTCAACACAAGGGATTCAGGAAGGAAAAATTCTAATCATCAAATAATGATTATGAAAACAAGATCACTGCTGTGGGAGGCTGGACTTGGTAAACATGGGATCAAGCACCACACAGGTAGGAAGGAATCACTTTTACAACACAGCAGAAGGGTAATATCTACTTGTTTTAATATCCTACTGTGCTTCAGAGTGCTGCATGGGAACTTTAGCCAACAAGAGAAATAGGTTCCTTCTCCTATTCCCGTGTGAGGAGCTTGCACCAACGTGCTGGAAATCTGTCTGCTGGAGCATGGAAACTGATGCGCTCTGGCAGCCTTCCACATTGCGTATCGCCATTCCCATGCATCTCTGTGCTGAAAAAATGGCAGTGGGACACTTTGAAATAAAACATGTCCAATGAGCTTTAGTTCAAAGCACCTCACCCTCTTTTTTTCAGCACAGGGATGCTGATACACGTGATGCATGAGCACTTTTAATTAGCGTGGCTCATTAATTGAAGCATACGTAAAAATGCTCCTTGTTTCCAGAACTTAACACAGAAAAGACTGCTTTCATATTTCCTGTGGTTTTTATTAAAGAACTTCTTTACTTTGATGAATGCATTTGTTTACTTTTAAAATATTTTGCTTTAGTAGAAACAAATCATTGGACTATAGTCTTTATAATGTGAGCATCCTCATCTGATTTAGGGAAAAAATCTGTTACAATTTGTCATTTCCTATTAATAAATGCTGTCATGGTAGACATCAGGTCCCTTGCCCAAATGTTGTATTATATGGATATCCCAGAATCATTTTATACATATGGGTGTAGTTAAAACTGTTTGCTATAGAAGCAAACAAACTGTTTTGCTAACATGTAAGAACTGGAATATGACTTTATTTACACTGTAAATAAAGTAATGATTAAAAGTGGCTGTCTGAAAGTTAGAGGTATGATTTGCTATTATTATCTCTTTGTTGGAAACAGCATATTGGACTTGTCTGCTAGGTCACCAGCTTGCTAGTGCTGAAAAGGTGGTTCTGTAGGAACACCGGGGCTATAAGGATCTCCCTTCTCCCTCTGTACTTGTGCTCAGTACTCTTGCTTCTTGAACATAGCAAGGGAAGCAGGGTGATGCTCTATTCCATTACTTTCTCATGATCTTTTGCTACAGTCCTTCCCACTGATTTCAATGAGACAACTTGTATTGTAAAGTTACTATTCAATGGAACAGGTTCTGTTGCTCTCACACAGTTCAGCTGCTTGTGAAAAGAGCAGCCACTTGAAATTATTAAGGACATCAGAATCTGGCCCTTTTACTGAAGGCTAGAACATTCACCCTTTACTCCCACAAGCCATCCTAGCTCTTTCAAGGAGACTCATTTCACTGTGATTGTGGTTATCCCATTAATTACACAGGAATTAATTCCAAATAGAAGAACTCACCACCAGATAGATTAAAGGGTTCACAGTCAAGCTTGTTCACGTATCTCTTTGCAAAAGAAAGACCTTGCAGCATATGCACATGAAAAAGAAATATAAAGTGTTAGGGGTGGTATAAATATCTGCATGTCACCAAAAAGATTGTCCTGGTTATAGAAAACAAGTCAATGAGCTATAAATTCATCTAAACATAATGCACAATAAAAAGAGAAAGAGATATGTTTTCCTACTGGTAACCTATTATTAGGTTCAGGGAGCTGTTAATAAATGGCAATTGCATAGTCTTCTTGAGAATTTTAAGAAGCTTGATTGTAAATCTGGTCCACAAGGAGTACTGATGATTGATTAAATGCTATAGGATCTCTAATCTGTGTCTAGTTTGGAGATCACTAAGAGCTAGACTGTGGTTTGATTTAAGGCCATCTTGCAGGAGAGCTGAGACAGCACATGGTGCCTTTCTCGAGGACTGGGACAACTTCCTCATTGCCCAAAGCAACCCAGGTGGAATTGTATTTAAGAGACATATAAGCCTCGCCCTTTATGCCAGGCTGCACCAAAAAGGCTAAAGGTAACCTAAAATATAGGGTAACTATATTTTCAAAATAAAAAAACTAGGACACTTTTCTGGCAACATGCTTTGGGGTTGTGAAATATTCATAAAAAGACAAGTGAACTTTAAATAAAAAGTCTGCTAATGTTTCTGCTGCCAGCTTCTGATGCCATGGGGTTATTTCTGAGTATGAGGTGTTTTTTTTTCCCAGAAATGTAGTACCCTGAATGAGTTTATCATGTCACACTGAAGGAGTGTTAAGTACAACCTGGACAGACATTTTGCAATTCAACAAACAGTGTAACTGAAATGACAGATTGGGATACAAAGAAGTTCTTGGGCCAGTAGGACATCATTTGAAAAACTGAGACCAACCTGATAAATTCAGGCCATATGGTCACTATCCATAAATATATGAAGATAAAAGTATCATATGTAGAGAATTGGTGTAACAGAAGGATCATACCTGCCTGGCAACAGAAACACTCTGTAAGGCACTTTTACTGCCTTCCACAGAGAAAACCCTGGCATGAACAATATACAATGTAAAAAAATGGAACCAGGCTGTGGAAAGAGGGAAAAGTGTTCATTTGCCCATTTTGCCATTTTAGATTAACTTGGGTTCAACAACAACTTCCAGTTTCTAAGATAACCTTGATTTTGAGCATATTAAAAGCCATCCTCAGTTACCATTTGCATCCAGAAACTGTATGAACAGAAAGAAATGTGTAAATTACTGGGGAAACAATGAAACATAGCAGCTTCTATGAGACTCACTTATCTACAGATAAACTCCAAAAGAAGCAGCAGGTACCAATCTTGATTGATGGCGTTTAAGGCCTAGATGTATTGGTAAAGTAAACAGTGATTTGAACTGCATCTTTGACGACATGATTTTACGTATGTCTGTTTTTCTAACTTGCAGAAACCTGGGAGTTTGTCACTTGTTAGAAGCAGACATATTTAACCAGTCGCATGTAATTTGGGACCTTTGGACTTCAGTGGGTAGGAACAGGTTGATCAAAGCAAAAGGTGAGTGGAATTTTTTCCCAGAATGTCAGTACTGTGAATAAATTTATCATACAATGTTGGAGCGTTCAATACAGAGAAAAGTTTCAAGAGTGAGTTGTTGTATTAAGATCATTCAGTAGAGTGATGCAACCATATGAAAAATAGTTCAGAGAAATGTTCAGTATCCAAAATCCACATACTGAACGCCTCTGAAGATCTGACTTTTACTTAAATACTTAAAAAGGAACTGAGTTCATTTGAACTCCAGCCCAAGAAGCTGGTATGAAAATCATCTATTTTCCATTTAACTTACATGCACATTGTAGGAGTTGCTTCAACTCTGATGTTCACAGAAGCATATAGAAAGTCCCTCACATCCTTGTAGTTCTACTACAGGCCCAGTGAGGACCGTATGCTGTTACCAGGGGCCTCCTGAGGTGCTGGCCTTTTAAGGCCTGAGAATAGTTTGCAAAGCCAGTTAACCCATTTCATGTGTCCAAGGAAGGCAAGTGAAGGCCAAAATAAATACTTCAGAGCAGTCACTGGAAGAGGGGAAGATGGTCCCTGGCAACAGTTGACATCAACAGGAAAAAATTATAGGAAAACCTTTAAGGACCTAGAACCAGGAGCCATGTGAATCAGGAAGGACCAAGTAACCCATGCAGGTGTTCGGTGTTATGAAACTCACCTGGAAAGGATTAAGGGAATGATTAGATGCCTGGAGATTGATTTACAAGGAGGCTTCAAGCTGAAGTTTGAGAGAATGGTTGCAGAGTTGATTAATGTGCCCAGGAGAAAGACTTAAGAAGGAGGACTGTGGAGGTAATGAATTTGAGAAGAGATTTTTTACAGTCCAGGAAGACCAGGACTAAAGGTACACAGCCTAACTAGAAGAGCTGTGAAACCTTGAATCTGAGTGAAGCTCCTTCATGTTAGTTGATCAATCTACACAAACTGGACTCTGGGGAAAGAGAAAATACTGGTTTTGAACACTGTGACTGGATTATTCTTGAAGCTCAAAAGGAACCTGAGGCAGCTTCCAAGATATAGTGGCGGTTCTTTGGGACAGTATCAGGCTGTATGCCCTACCTCAAATTTCTCTTTTTCTAATGCAACTACTTTTTATGTAGTTTTCTATGTTCCAAGCACAAAAGAGACAACTGGGTAGTATGTGAATGATATAAGTTAAAATAACACAAAGCCAGTGCCTTCTTGTGAAATCCATTGGAAATATTTGACTCCAGTAATGAGTGGGCGCTTTTCATTTGTTTGGTTTGGGGTTTTTTTAGGAAAAAAATGATGAAGCCATCTGCTCGTGTGAGGTACCTTTACTCAGATATGACACTAATCCTCCAAATACTTCAAAAGTCCTTTGACTTGAGGGAGAGTTTCACTGTTTGGGCCAAATTCTGAGGAATACATATAAACGATGCAAAAATATACTCACGCACATTATCTTTCCATATGTTTCTTTAACTAACATATGGAAAAATATTTGTGTCTAAGGATATGTTTATACTAACACTGAGCGGTCTGTACACTTTAATGTGTTCTCAAGCACAGATGCACAAATCATCCGTATTACAAATGCTTATAGTTGTATGTTGGGAATACTTTTGCTACTCCTAAAATTAAACCTAAACCTGCATCTGTCTCCATTCACTTCTGGGTCCCATGGTGGGATCAGACCAGATTCTGTTGGTTGCAAGGTGCATTCATTCACATGAAGTCTGCAAAGAACAATGTCAAACTTTCTCTCCTGGCCTTTGTGCATCAACCCTTTTGTCTTCAGGCTTGGGAACTGGACTGCTCCATTTAATCTCTAAGTCCCATTTAACCCTGGGGGCTTTTTTGTTTGTTTTTTTGCTTTTTAACTGTTGATTTGGGTATTTGGGGGCATTATGTAACTGCAGATCTGTGCTCTGCCCCCAGTACTGCCAACTGGCCTGCAGAATATGGCTGCAGGCTAATTAATATGTAAAAAAAATATACAATGGTGCATAATTTTAGCCAGTGCATCAAGAATGAGCATTTTATAAAGAAAGCTCATAGAGGCTAGTGACACCGGGATACACCGTTCTGGTACGAGCATGAGATCATATGGAACAGACTAAGTGAAATATAGCAAAACTAAAAAGGGCAAGGAATGATCTGTAGCCTGCCTCTTCTGAGGAATTTGTTGATGTGTTCTGCAGCATGGAGTCCCTCATAGAACACAATCCCATGGCCTAGTCAGCCACTGAGATCTCCTGGCTGGCAGACAGGCAACAGGGATGCATTGGGAACATTGCATCAAGCAGCCACTGGAATGGCACCCCTACCTAGCAGAATCCTAGGGCAGCTCCTGTAAGAGACTAAGCTTTACACAGGTTCCAGAGGCCATGTGCACAGAGCTGAATCTGGGTCTTAGGCCTGGATTTTGCAAATCCCTGGTCAACTTGAGTGAGTAAGCTCACTGATTTTCAGATGTATTAGTGTTTGTGGTTGTTAGGCAGAGCTGCAATCTCGGGTGCTTTGTAAAAGCTCCCAGGACTTAAGGCTTTCTCCCAATATTTTTTATATTGGGCTTTCTCCCAATCTTGCATGGGCATTCATGATACCTGAGTATAATGTTAGAAATAAATAGTATGTATATGTTGCTGGTAGATGTTTAGGGTAGCTTTTTCCTGTGATCTTAAAATGAGGGGAATTCAGGGGTTTCTTTTTCAAATAGATGGTGAGTCTGAGATTACTTTTATGATTTTAAAATTTCTCTATGGGCATGTCTACATGTGACGCTACATGACTGTAGCAAAGCGCTACAGTGACATAGTATCCACTGGTGTCTACACATGACGAGCAGCTACTTTGCTGTAGCAGTGTGCTCTCCTATTATAACAAGCCGTTATGGTGAAGTAGCTAATAACTGTGCACCGCACATACAGTGCAGTACGGGCAGGTGCTGCACTGTGCTTTAACACTTCCAAAAGGAAGTACTAAAAAACGGCACAGTAACAACATTGACATAGGGCACAGTAACAACATTGACATGCCCTGTGTGTTGCTTTTTCTTTTTAAGTGTGGGAAAGCAAGACTCTGAATTCAGGCTACAGCTTAAGTTTTCTCTTAGTTGGCTTAATGCAAAATTTATCAAAGCGATTATAACTTGGGTGAAAAATGAGTTCTGAATATAAGTCACACGATGGATGATTTGCATGTTTGGAGTAGTGTCAGGGTGCATCTGGGAACAGATCTGTGTTGCACAGGTGACAGTATAGCTTGTTGAGATGTTCCCCAGCTAGCTTTTGACCACCAAGTTTAGATACTGGCAGCAGTATTACCTGTAGCATCACAGAGCTCAGGGTAGGGCTCTGTGAAGCTTCAGTAGCCGATTTGATTCAGAGGAGATTCAGCCAGCTTCAGCAGCTGAATCTCCAAATCCGAATCAAATCAGGAGACACATTAAAAGGTCTGAATCGATTTGGAAGCATCAAAATTGATTAAAAAAGATTCAGAAAGATTCAGAGATTCAGAAGGCAGGCTTGCAGGAAACAGAAACTGAGAAGAGGGAGGGGAAGAGGGGAGGAAAGACTGCTCTGATATTGACATTTGCAGCTAGCCAGTGACTGTGATCTTTCCCTGAGTTCCTTTCCAATTCAGTGCCCTGGGGGAGGGACACATATAATGCTGTGTATAAAGTGATCTGTGCCTTTTGTAAGCTCTCTCTCTCTTGGACCAGCAGCATCTGAAAGATTCTGGCTTGCTATCTAGTTTCTTGGTAGCTAGTCTCTCTTCTTCTGTGTTTTCCCTGACAGTGTGTCATCACTGTGCAGGGCAGCACAAAATATATAACAAACACACACACATTTTGCAGCATGCCAAACATCATGAAGTGTGCTGGAAAAGCAGGTGCCAGGGCTTCTGGCAGGGGAGCGAGAGGGGGCAGAGGGAGAACTGCAAGTCCCTCCACTCACCCGCAAACATAGACACGCCCCCTTTCCTGGCAGCAATGAGTCTTCTGCTGCTAATGGGAGCAAGGAGGTGGGAGCAGTGTCTACACCTGCCCCCAGTACTGCCAACTGGCCTGCAGAATATGGCTGCAGGCTAATTAATATGTAAAAAAAATATACAATGGTGCATAATTTTAGCCAGTGCATCAAGAATGAGCATTTTATAAAGAAAGCTCATAGAGGCTAGTGACACCGGGATACACCGTTCTGGTACGAGCATGAGATCATATGGAACAGACTAAGTGAAATATAGCAAAACTAAAAAGGGCAAGGAATGATCTGTAGCCTGCCTCTTCTGAGGAATTTGTTGATGTGTTCTGCAGCATGGAGTCCCTCATAGAACACAATCCCATGGCCTAGTCAGCCACTGAGATCTCCTGGCTGGCAGACAGGCAACAGGGATGCATTGGGAACATTGCATCAAGCAGCCACTGGAATGGCACCCCTACCTAGCAGAATCCTAGGGCAGCTCCTGTAAGAGACTAAGCTTTACACAGGTTCCAGAGGCCATGTGCACAGAGCTGAATCTGGGTCTTAGGCCTGGATTTTGCAAATCCCTGGTCAACTTGAGTGAGTAAGCTCACTGATTTTCAGATGTATTAGTGTTTGTGGTTGTTAGGCAGAGCTGCAATCTCGGGTGCTTTGTAAAAGCTCCCAGGACTTAAGGCTTTCTCCCAATATTTTTTATATTGGGCTTTCTCCCAATCTTGCATGGGCATTCATGATACCTGAGTATAATGTTAGAAATAAATAGTATGTATATGTTGCTGGTAGATGTTTAGGGTAGCTTTTTCCTGTGATCTTAAAATGAGGGGAATTCAGGGGTTTCTTTTTCAAATAGATGGTGAGTCTGAGATTACTTTTATGATTTTAAAATTTCTCTATGGGCATGTCTACATGTGACGCTACATGACTGTAGCAAAGCGCTACAGTGACATAGTATCCACTGGTGTCTACACATGACGAGCAGCTACTTTGCTGTAGCAGTGTGCTCTCCTATTATAACAAGCCGTTATGGTGAAGTAGCTAATAACTGTGCACCGCACATACAGTGCAGTACGGGCAGGTGCTGCACTGTGCTTTAACACTTCCAAAAGGAAGTACTAAAAAACGGCACAGTAACAACATTGACATAGGGCACAGTAACAACATTGACATGCCCTGTGTGTTGCTTTTTCTTTTTAAGTGTGGGAAAGCAAGACTCTGAATTCAGGCTACAGCTTAAGTTTTCTCTTAGTTGGCTTAATGCAAAATTTATCAAAGCGATTATAACTTGGGTGAAAAATGAGTTCTGAATATAAGTCACACGATGGATGATTTGCATGTTTGGAGTAGTGTCAGGGTGCATCTGGGAACAGATCTGTGTTGCACAGGTGACAGTATAGCTTGTTGAGATGTTCCCCAGCTAGCTTTTGACCACCAAGTTTAGATACTGGCAGCAGTATTACCTGTAGCATCACAGAGCTCAGGGTAGGGCTCTGTGAAGCTTCAGTAGCCGATTTGATTCAGAGGAGATTCAGCCAGCTTCAGCAGCTGAATCTCCAAATCCGAATCAAATCAGGAGACACATTAAAAGGTCTGAATCGATTTGGAAGCATCAAAATTGATTAAAAAAGATTCAGAAAGATTCAGAGATTCAGAAGGCAGGCTTGCAGGAAACAGAAACTGAGAAGAGGGAGGGGAAGAGGGGAGGAAAGACTGCTCTGATATTGACATTTGCAGCTAGCCAGTGACTGTGATCTTTCCCTGAGTTCCTTTCCAATTCAGTGCCCTGGGGGAGGGACACATATAATGCTGTGTATAAAGTGATCTGTGCCTTTTGTAAGCTCTCTCTCTCTTGGACCAGCAGCATCTGAAAGATTCTGGCTTGCTATCTAGTTTCTTGGTAGCTAGTCTCTCTTCTTCTGTGTTTTCCCTGACAGTGTGTCATCACTGTGCAGGGCAGCACAAAATATATAACAAACACACACACATTTTGCAGCATGCCAAACATCATGAAGTGTGCTGGAAAAGCAGGTGCCAGGGCTTCTGGCAGGGGAGCGAGAGGGGGCAGAGGGAGAACTGCAAGTCCCTCCACTCACCCGCAAACATAGACACGCCCCCTTTCCTGGCAGCAATGAGTCTTCTGCTGCTAATGGGAGCAAGGAGGTGGGAGCAGTGTCTACACCTGCACCACCTCCATTAACACCAGTAATAACCACCAGCACCAGCATAACAGTCTGTACCCCAATTTCAGTTCCCAGTATGAGCCTTTCAGTGTCAGAGGAGGAGATGGATCTGGAGGCAGCGAAGCTGAGTACCATAGCTAAGGAAATTCTGGGAACCGAGGGGGAATCTGAGTTTGTGCTCCACACCCCTCAAAGTTCCCCTAGAGGCAGGTCTCTTCTGGAAGACACTTTGAAGGAGGTTGTGGGGGCAGGTAGCTCAGCTCCTCCTGTTGTTGTGCCTCTGCCTGGTGAGGAGGGGGGATAAGGCAGGATCCCCACTCTCAACCCAGAAGTATGTGGGTAGTGTAGTGTGGGATCATTTTGAGGTGGCAGCTAATCCCAGGTATGCTACCTGCCAGCACTGCCAAAAGCAGATCAGCTGGGGCAAGGATGTGAAACACTTCACCACCATGGCAATGCTGCTGCATCTCAGGAGGCAGCACCCCCTTGCCCTTGTTCCTCCTCAGCCTGGCATCAGTGGGAGCATACCCAAAGTTCCCCTCTTACTCCAAATCCCTCATCCTCAAGAAGTAGAGGCAGGCCACCCTGGACCAGTTGGGGAAAGGCAGAGACAAAGGGGGGCACATTCCCAAGGTGAACTCAGTCACCCAGAGCACTGGGGAGATGCTTGCTCTGGATGGTCAGCCCTTCTCCTTTGTTGAGTGTCCAGGATTTAGGTGGCTCATGGTGCTGGTGGAGCACCTGCCCAGCAGGTGGGGGGGAATGATCTCCGCTGCCCCCCACTGCGCTGTGCTCTGTGTGGGGATCTTCCACAAGCCCCCAGAAACCTCAAGGCTGCCGCAGCAGCCGGTGAGTCTGGGGGGTGGGGTTGTTATTTTTTTAAAGGTCTGGGAGCTGGGGCGGGTGGGGCAGCCATACAGAGGAGGGTGGAAGAGCAGGCAGGGGTCAGGGGACTCATGGCAGAGCCCCCCATGTAGCGTGGGGCAGTGGAGATCTCCCCTCCACTGGGCAACACCTGGTGAGTGGGGGCTTACCCCATGGTCCCCTCCCCCCTCCTTCAGCCCCACCTCCCACCCCCTACTTACCAGCATGTAGTCTAGGTCCAGTTCCCTGCTGCAGCGGGCAGGGACTACCCAAATTGCTGAAGCTCTCTGAATTGATTCGGAGAGCTTTGAATTGCTTTGGACCTTTTAATTGGTCCCCTGATTCAATTTGGATTCAGAGATTCGGCTGCCGAATCTCCTCTGAATCAATCAGCACCCGAAGCTTCATACAGCCCTAATAGATGGTAACAGCACTGGCTGAGGCATGAGGGTGCTTCAGCATGGGGGCTGCCTGCTGGCTAGCCCTGCACTGGAGCATCCTTGTGCCCCAGTCATCCCCTCTGCAGCACGTGGAGCAAGGCTGGAACAGCCCTGGGCTAGAAGACTGCTCTATAGACAACTGCAGAATAGCCCCATGTCTCCTGCCAGACCAATTTAGCAGTCACTGGGTTCATCTATATGTGTGATAAATGTGCACAAATAAACTCTGGAGCTTATTGCTCCAGAGGGTTTTTTTGCTCCTGAGCATGCCATTTGAATGTGTACTCAAGAGCAAAAAACTCCTGAGTATATTTCTCTGAAGTTTATTCATGAGCAGCACATGGAGCCAAGTAGGAGCGGCTCTGGGCTCTCAGGGGACCCAGGGGGTCAACTTGCCAGCACAGGGCTATTCTGACCAGGCTCCTTGTGCTGCGAGTAGCTGGCTGGGGCACAAGGGTGCTTCAGCACAGGGACTGCCTGCTGGTTAGCTCCATGCTTGCCTCAACCAGCCCTTCTGGAACCTGCTCTGGCCAGGCTCCATGTGCTGAGGAGGAGCTGGCTGAGGCACAAGGGTACTTCAGCTAGCCAGCAGAGGCTAGCCAGCAGGCAGTCCCTGCACAGAAGTACCCTCATGCCCCAGCCAGCCACTTTGCAGTACATGGTCAAAATAGCCCTGGGCTGGCAAGTTGACCCCCTGGGCCCCCTGCCAGTCCAGAGCTGCTCCTACTGGGCTCCACATGCTGCTCATGAATAAACTCCAGAGCAATATGCTCAGGAGTTTTTTGCTCCTGAGTGCACATTCAAATGGCATGCTCAGGAGCAAAATATTCTGGAGCAATAAGCTCCAGTGTTTATTTGTGCACATTTATCACATATATAGATGCACCCAATGACTGCTAAATTGCACCCAAGAGAAAACTTCTGTAGGACTCACATAGCATTAGAAACATAATTACACTCAAACCTTTAACGAATTTCTTTTGTATTATTTGCTCCAAGCTTTATTAATTCACCTTGTTTGCCAGCTACTCAACACATACTGTACCCGTATATAGATGTAAGGCAGTTCATGTAAAAAAATTAATTTAAATAAATAAATATAAACCAACCTGAAACTAAATCAAAATGTGAAGTGTGCACAACCCAACCATTTTTTAATTAAAAAAGAAAATGACTTTGGAAAATCCATTTTCATTTTCCCACAGAACAGTCCTGATAATGACCTGAGCTAAGAGAAACTCACCCTGTCTGTTTAAGCTGCAGTTACAGCTACAAGGAATTTAGATGAATTTAGATGTAGCAACAAGAGCTCAATGCTACTTGGATGCCAGAGTATTTGTCTAGTGTCCCCAGGAAGGTTTGGCTACCATCCCTGAGCAAGGCTGTGCAAAGTGGCAAGTATTCGATTTGGATTCAGATTCGGCCAATTAAGAGGGATGGTGATTTGACTCAGTGATTCAAGTTACTTTCCCAATTTGATTCGGCCGATTCAGATTCAGCGATTTGGCGCTGATTCAGAGATTTCGCCATAGACTATAATGTGGTAAACTTTTCACAGATGAGCCTATGAAGTTCACTTCATCAAACTCCTAGGTACAAAAACTAATGGACTCAATATAGACATACTATAACCTACCTGAAATTGGACTCCCCAGGTACCTCTCCACTTTAACCTGCTACATCCCCCTTCCCCCCCCGCCCCAAGCCTGTCTCTCACCCCCTGACACCTCAATTTACATTTTCACTGGCTGGGTTTGTTTCTTTCATCCTAACCCTTACATACCAGCCTCTCTGGCTTCTTTACTATTCATTCCATCCAGGAAGAGCTCACACACCAACTGCAGATATTTCCTCAGCCTGACGAAGTGTTTTTAAACCTGAAACAGTGCCACTGCAGGATACTACTTGTGTTTAGCTGGACTACCCTGTAGTGGCATTTATTAGTCTGTTACAACCTAATAAGGTCACATGTGTAGACGGTGATGTTTTACTGTGGAGCTAATTAATCAGTCCGCAGTAAACGTCTTGTGTAAATACACCCACTTAGTGTGTTTGGACTGTGGCTAGGCAGCTGTGACTGAGTGGTGCCAAAAAGAAACTATAACAGACACAAATCCTGTAGGGCTGTGCAAAACAGCACCATTTCATTGCACTGTTCGCAGCACTGTTCCATTTCATTTTGTCAAAACTCGTTTGCTGTTTCAACACTGTTTCGACGCGCTTTGACGTTTTGCCCATAGGTTAAAATTGGGAATCATGCAAATGCCTTTACCTTTGTCATTTCTTGCCTGATTTGGATAACAATTGCAGGGATGGTAGCCCCCTCTGAGGGCATGAAGCCTGCCAAGTTTCAAGAGATAGGTGCAGGGGGGTTTGTGAAACTGCACTTCAAACTCTTCAAAGCAAAACTCGTATCACTTTCCAGAAGCAGCAGCATGGTGTCATCCTTCACACAGATCTGCTCCCCTTGGGAGGAGCCTGGCACAGTCCCACAGCTCTCCTGGTGGGTGTGAGCCCCTGGATCTGCATATGGGATGACAGCAGGCTCCCGCTGCTGCTGCCAGCTGGAGCCAGTGCCAGCACTGGGTTCTTCCAAGCGCTCAGCGCGAGCTGCATTGGGGAGACTCAGGTGCTGGCCCTAGCTTGCAGCAACAGCATGCTCTCATCCACATGCTCCACAGCTGGTGTACAGAGCTTTAAAAAAAGAAAGCCCCGCACTCCCTGGCTCTGGCAGTGGCGGTTGGGCCTCTGGGTGCTCATGGCAGAGCTCCTCTGTGCAGTGCGGGGCAGCAGGGGACAGCACGCTTCTCCCCACCCGGTACCCACATAGCAGCTGCCCTGTGACGCGGGTGCAGTGTGGCTTGGCAGGGCACTGAGTGCTGTCCAAGAGCTGGGGTGAATCCACATGTCATCCAGGGCTCCTGGTTCAATCCCCAGCTCTCTGATCATTCCCCCAGGTCTTCCTGGGTGGTGCAGCCCCTGGATCTGTGCGTGGGGTTTCAGCAGGCTGCCACTGGGGAAATAGCTCAGAGCTGCCACCATCCCCAACTGGCAGTGGCATCCTGAGGTCATCCCGTATCATCCAGGGGTCTGTGCCCCTCTGAGAAGAGCCGGGGGAAAGATCTGGGAGCTGGGGAATTGAACCAGGAGCTAGATGTCAATATCAAAGCAGTCGTTTCCCCTTCCCTCTCCTTAGTTTCTGTTTAGCTTCAAACAAGCCCAACTTCGAAACTCGAAACGTTTTGAAACTTTCAGAAAGTTTGGAGTGCCTTCTTTCCATTTCAAAGCTGCTTTGAAGCCTTTCATTTCATTTTGATTTCACTGTTTCAAGCTCAAAACATGTCAAAACAGCTTCAAAATGAAACACCCATTGAAATTTCACCCTGCCCTAAAATTCTCATCCCAGTAGGAAAATAAATTATTATGTTACTTGCCTTGATAATTTGGCCCCTTCCTCAGCCACTTTTGTCCAGGCATCTGCTTCTCTATCTGTTTGCCATATACTAAGAGGGTTTCTACAACTTGTGTTCTTATGGGTAGGCCTAGTGAAGTCAATTGGACTAGTCATATGAGTAAGGATTAATTGCCAAATAGGAGTTGTAAAATTTGATCAAATCTTTGAAAACATCATGTGCAAACCCAGTGCTGCCTGGTTTATTTATTTTTTTTAACTTAAGACCAAAAAGATTATTTTTATTGGACTCGATCCTGTGTATTTTATTGGACCTCAACCCAGCTTATCAGCAATATGGACTGCTCTGTGGAGGTACAAATAAAAGCATGTGAAACTCAAAGTCCAGTCTTCCATTATTCATATATAATAACACATCTTAACAACTTTCTTTTTCAATATAGAATGTTTTGAAGGTCAGACTGAAACTTGCACACTTTGCCCCCTTCATTGTATTTTTAAAAATAGGCAACTAATACAAGTGTAAACAAGTTGCAGAGATCAGATTTTGTTTCCAACAAATGTGGAAATAATCACAGCATAATATGATGGAGTCCAACACCAGATAAGAGTGCATGTGAATATAATGAAGCCAAAGATTGTTGCTTTTAGCAGTAATTGAGAAGAAATTCAAAAGCAGCAAAAATGCTCTTGAGAAAAAAAGGCTATTTAATAATGAATATGTTAAATCAGCAACAGAGTTCTTATTTGGGTATATTTACAAAGCATAGTTCTGTGACAGGTTATCTATAGCATTAGAAATGAATTCATGAGAGAATTTCAGCATCAATACAGTGGTAGTCAAACCTAGCAAATAGGAAAAGGTTAATACCACTGGGTACATCTGCACATGTGCTTTAATGAGCAGTAGCCTATTCTACTGCACATTAAAGTGGTGTGTAAAAAACCATAGCTATTAGGCTAATGCACAGTAAAATATGCTGTGGTACATTAAGTGTCACCTAAAAAATGTGCGCTTGAACTACTGCGCGTTACCACAGCCTAATGCACATTTATTTAGTACCTCACACTGGAGGTACTAAATTTAATGCACATTAGGAAAAGCGCATTAATGCATGTGTAAAGTATGCAGTGTTAAAACTGAAATTTATTCTTGTGTAGTATGTACAATAGAAGCCCATGTAACAAAGTCATACTGACTTCTTTGTGCAAAGTCAGACACCACTGAGATCATAAAATAATGGAATGGGAAATCTCATGAAGGCTCTATTTAGAATAGCCCTATCCAAATCCAGATGATCAAAAGGGTGTATAACATGTCTACTAAATGGAATACAAATGTAGTCTTAAAAATCAATGGGCTTTTTAATAGAGAAGGAGGTACTGAGGATGTAATATATCACACACCGATGAGTTCTTGTTTTCTGCCAAGAATACACATTACTGCAAACAATCCTTTTAGCACCTAATGGGTGCATCTACATGAACAGCTTGATGTGCAGAAGACTAATTCTACTGCACAATAGTGCAGTGGGGAAAATCCATGCTAATGAATTAATGCACAGTAGGCTTAGTCTAATGTGCATTATTGTCACAAAAAATGTTCATCTGAACTAATGCACAGTAGCACCTATTACAGCACATTAAGTTAGTACCTGTCATTGCAGGTAATAAACTTATTGTGCTGTAATTAGTAGTTTCAAAAGAAAAGTAGTAAAAGTAGTTTCAAAAAAACTAAATGGCAGAAATCAAGAACAGAAAAAATAATATAAGAAGGTTCAACAGTTGCCCCTGCCACATGAAGGAGAGGATGTTTCAAAGTGATGGGCAGTTTTTAAAGGGGAAAGCATACAAAGTTACCTTTTACAGTGCCT
>NW_005841931.1:485279-498291 GCF_000455745.1 Alligator sinensis | reverse complement strand
CTGAACATCACCCAGGGAGGGAAACCCAGTTATATATAGCAATTCTCTTCTTGTTTTGGAAACATTCTGTTTCTTCCAAACAGAAGTATGCAGACCCGTTTAGCTACTGAAGATGGAAAGCCACAGCAGCAGCAAACAGAGGTTCTAGGTGATGCATGCACTTCAAGGGTTTATCAGACCATAGGAGAAGGAAATTTCTGAGGACACAAAGTAGAACTGTGGTGATAAACCACTGAATTTCTGAGAGAGCTGTTCCTGGTAAAAAGACTCAATAGTCATCTTACCAGCTAGGAGCATTGCAATCACTTACCCTGTCCTCCATTCTACAGATACTTTGTATGTGTGTGTTTTGACTGGAAGTCTCTGGTGGTGGCTGAATTTGGTTGACATTAGGAATGTGCAAAGCTTCAGTCCCTGATTCAATTCGGTGGAGATTCAACCTGATTCAGTGGCCAAATCTCTGAATTCAAAGTGAATCAGAGGACCCTTTAATTTCTACGAATTGAATCGGAACCTTCCAAATCGATTTGGAGAGATTCAGCAATTTGGATGTAGAGACAGATTTAAATGTTTTTTCTACATACCTCTAGGTAGCAGAGGCTCATGAATGCTGAGATGCTGGGGTGCATGGAGTGTCCCACAGAAGCACAGGGCGCTCCCCAGCATGCTCGGCAGCAGACCCGGAAGTGGACCAGAAACACTTTCAACTCCACCAGGAAGCGCGCAGTGGCCCCCCTCCATACCCCCCCGGCTCATCAACTGGTGCCTGCTGGATCTGAGGGGAGCACCTGGGGTCCCCCTATGACTGATTGCCAAGCCAGGGGGGGTGCAGGGGGTGGGGCGCATGCTCCCTGGCAGACCTGGAAGTAGACTGGAAGTACTTCCGTTCCATTTCCGGGTTCACTGCTGAGCATCTTCCATCAAATAATGCTGGTGCTGTTAATATATAGTCCTCTTGTAAATGTCTTTCTGTAATTGATGACTCTTTTCTGTGGCAGTCAGCAGTCATACTTGTGTGATTTCAGGAATATTTGCATGGTAGGGCAGAGTCCTCAGCTTTTGATAGTTCCTATGAATACCAAACTAAATAAGCCCAGTTCCCTCAGCCTCCCCTCATAAATCATGTACCCCAGCCCCCTAACCATTTTCTTTCCTTCCACTGGACTCTCTCCAACTTGTCTACATCATTTCTGTAGTGGGGAGCCCAAAACTGGACACAGTGCTCTAGATGTGGGCTCAGCACTGCCAAATAGAGGGATATAATCACTTCCCTTGACCTGCTGGCAATGCTCCTACTAACGCAGTCTGTATGCCACTAGTCTTCTTGGCATATTCAGTTTTTTGCCCACTGTAACCCCCAGGTCCTTTTCTGCACACCTGCTGCTTAGACAATCAGTCCTGTTTATTAAACCAGGAATGGCCAATCTGTAGCATGTGTGCCAGAAGTGGTATAGGCAGATTTTACTTAGTGGCACATGGAAGATCAGGAGGGAGCAGGAGACCAGTGGCAGATAGGGCAGGGAGCAGAATGCAGAACTACACATCAGGCATGTGATGGGAATTGGAGTGTACCTTGGGAAGGGTGCAGGGCTTAGCTTGTGGCATGCTTGCCAAAATAGTTCCCCCCCTTTCCCCCCTCCCCCCACCCAGTCTTAACATGTTGAACTCAGAAGAAAAATTTAAACTACTTTACCCCAAGAAACTAGGCAAAGAAAGTAGATATCTTCTATATGTAAATAACAATGGTAACAGCTGCTTCTCTGCAGTGCCCCTCAGAAAGAAAAGTCATCTTGGGTTGTTATGCAGTCAGGATTGCTCAAGCAGAGCCATTTACTTTTTTTTCCACTGGCACGGAAGAGGAATGGATCAGTCTCTTAATGGGGACAGTAATCTTCCTGAGGAAAAATTCAATCGCCTTTCCAATGTATGTAGCAATGGTGTTTCCCAGATTCCTGGCTTGATGTACAAGGAACATTTCGACCTTCTATTGCCAACAGGGATTCTGCACCTGAGGCAAAAAAGGCAACTCTTGAGGTCTGATTTCAGCAGAAGAACTTGTTGGAGAAAGTGAGAATTTTGCACGCTGTCAAAGAAGAGGGAATGTATGAATCATTTTGAGAGCTGGCTGGATACAGTCTAAGAGGCAATCAAATGTTCAGTTTTATTAATATGACTGTTAGTTTTACTAGATCATGCTGTTACTTAGTAGGTTCTACAGAAGCGACTTAATTATTCTTTTCTCATAAGACACTGCACATAACATTGAGAAGGACAGCTTTCCTCCTACTTATGTTTCTTCCTGCATCTTCCCTGTCATGGTGAACCTCTATAATGTACTGTGCTTATAGAAGTATACGCATACCAATTCCGCAATCATAAACAGGGATCAAACCTAGGGCCATGAGCAACAGAATGGATACTTATGTCATTTTGCTTAAGAAACAATGCTGTTTATGATGTGATAAAAGTAGGCTATGTAGTCAGCATGGATATGGCTTAGAGATAATCACCAGAAGTATAACTAATGAGTTTTGCACATGGGGAAGGGGAGGAAGGGTTGTCCTCATACCTGGCACCAGCTGTTCTGCTCTGGCTCCTCTGCCTGGGTGATATGGGGCTTTTTCTGCTGTAGCAAAGCCTGGGGTGGGGGGAGAAAAGGGCAAGGGGTGTCAGAATGGCACCCCCTTTAAGTATGCACCTGGGGCTGGTGCCACACTTGCTGTTCCCTAGTTACATTACTGGTAATCATGCTCATTTTAGCTGTTAAAAGTGACTGAAAAACATGTTCTTGATTAGAGTTGTGCAAATAACTGGACTTTTAAAAAATTTGGTTTGGTGGCTGAACCAAAAAATCACCAAAAATCTTTTCTTTGAGTCAATTCAGAACTAAAATTCTGTTGAACATTTGGCAAATCCAAGCAATTTATTGACAAAAAAAATTCTAAACCTTATGCATAAAGCATATTCCTTAAGCCTGATTTTACCAACAGAGCTTGCTAGACTAGTCTTTGCTTCTTACATCATATGTTTTTATGACCTGAAATAACACCAGGTCCTATTGCTCCCAATTTTTATTTCAAGAAAACTTTGATATGATGACTATTATTTAGAGTATAAATACTGGCAGTCTATGCTAGGAGTCAGTAACAGTTTCTGTTCACCAGGAAGGAAAGATAAAAGGATGGGCCCCACTAAGTCCTGATACTGCTCTAAAAGATGCAACAGATATTTGGTGTGGTTCATAGTGGCTGAGAGCATGCCGCCTCCTCTATTAGGAATTGGAGCGTGGTACTGATCTGTTATAGCATGGGTTCTCAACATGGGAAGCACCAGTTGCACAGGAGCTATGTGTCAAAGGGTTGTGACCACCATATATATCTAATGAGAAGGTAGTTTTGCAAGATACCAGGAGGTTTAAAAAATGAGGGCAGGTCATGGCTTTTCCATGGAAAAAAAAATACAGGCAGTCCTCAACTTACGACTTTTTGAGTTCTGACGAATGTCACTTACGACGTTTATAAATTAACACCGTTTCAACATGCTGACATGGGTTTTGACTTTCCGACGGTCAAAGCTGCATGCAGCTGGTAAGTGGTGGAAGGGGAGGGAGAAGGGAAGGGACATAAGGAGGCAGATCAATGCCCCCAGTGCTGAGGGAGGGATATGGGCTCGGAATGGGACTGGGGTGGGGCCGGGTGGGTGCGGGGAGGCATGTGGGCAGCAGCTCCCACTACTGTGTGCTGCTTGTCTGGCAGCTCGACCAGCAGTTCATGCCGCTGCTTCCGCCGCTGGTCTGGGAAGGCATGGGGGGCATGTGCCCCTGGATCTGTGTGGGGTGGGGCTGGCAGGGCTGGGGCTGCACCGGGCTGCACTCCAGGTGGGCATCGGGGGCTATGGTGAATTTTCGGGTGGCTGCAGTCCCCCCATAACCCACCATGCCCCTTCCCTTCCCCTTCCACCACGTACCAGCTGCGTATAGTATTAAACATCATAAAGGAACCAATCCCCCATTTGTAACACTATTCCTAATGGAAAATTGGTTCTGAGTTATGATATTTCAGGATCCAATTGCTGTTTTCAGGAACCAATTGTATTGTGTGTCTGAGGACTAGCTGTGTCCTATTATTGAAAAGGCTGAGAGCTACTCTGATAGAGTTGTATACCTATGCAATCCAGTTTACTTGGAAACGTTTCATGGTCAAAACTCTTAAATACACTGTATATCAAGAGTATGTTATAATAAATGTAGCAAAAGCCACATCCAAAAACAAACTATCTTCATAGAACTAGGTTGTTGGTACACTCTCTCTCACTATAAAATGTTGTTTTATGCTGATAAGGGTTTGCTCTGGTCTAGTTGTAAAATAGGTGAAAGGTTTAATCTTTCCTATATTCTTACTGTATGCACAAATTTATTTACAAACATATCACTGAAACTACAATTTTCCAAAATAGCAACATTTTTTTTACTCAGGCAGCGGCTATTAGAATTGAATGAAGGGCAAGCCTGTAGTTGTAGGTTAGGTTGGTTGTAAACTCGGCCTAGTTAACATGAAATGAAAAGTCTTCAGTTTCTCATTGTCAGATTCTGAACATTACTTTGGGGAAATGAAATGGGAAAACATTATTTACAAGAATTCACCAGAACCTTATTCAATTTTAGTATGCCTATGCACACCCAGTAATTGAGAAAAGTTGTTATGAAGAACTTCATTAGGTAGGCGCTTTGAATAAAGTTGATTTGATTTTTTTCTTTTCCGTAGAAAACTCTGACTATTTTTCATCAAAGAATGAAAACTTCAACTTTTCATTCTTCCAGCATTTGGTTTGTCAAAGAAGACTTGAAATGTTCCACAGAGGGTAAATACTTTTTGCAAAAAAACCCCCAGACAAATAGTTTTCAATCAAACAGTTCAACAGATAATTTTCGAGCGATCCTAACTTTAAGAATGATCAAATGAAATATGTGGAATGTTTGTAAAATTAAGGGGAGGAGCAAACTTTTGCACAAGAACAGAAAAAGAAATTAAGTAGGGCAGCTGTTTGGCTTGAGAAGAGAGAATGCCTGGGGAGTGTATTATGAATTGTCTATGTCTTGTTGATTTGTCCTAAAACTGGTCTCTCTAGACTCAAGTAAGGAAAAGTTCAGCTCAGCAGGTTTTATTTGGAGCTGATTGAAAAATATTTGGAGCAAAATATCCTAATAAAAAAGGCCTTATTCCAAACCAAATTTTTTGTCATGACGTTTTCAACAAAAAAAATGAAAATTTAGAAGAAACCAAAAACAAATATCAGAAGTTGTTTTCCTATTTTTTTCCCTTTCTGGCTCCTCCCTTTTGCCACTGAATACAACAAAAAGGAAAGGTGCCTGTTTGTTTGGACTTTTTTCTTTTTGACTCTGTAACCTTTAGAAACATACTCAACTGGGTAAAGGTACATGAGTATCAAAAAAAAATGTAACGTAACCCTGCAACTTCTCCAAAGTTATCAAAGTTTGAAAAAAATATAGCAATATATCTTTTTGTTCATCCTTCATTTTGTTTCATTCAAGGAAAAGAAGGTGGGGGTGGGCAAAACAAGTACTAAAAGTTTCCCTGAAGAGGTGTGTTGAAGACTGAGAGATGGAAATATCACTGTCTTTAGCACAAAAATAAATAAATAAATAAATAAAAATTCCAGATTCATATATTTTTAAGGCTACATGGGACCACAATATCCTCTAGTCCAATGTCTTGTAAATGTAAGTCAAAGAATTTTGCCAGTTGCATAAAGCCACACGTTCACATATTTTTCACCAACTCTGTCTTTATCCCAACATATTCTGAGGTTTGGTAGGATATAGAGGCAATTTGAAGAATGTTTCCTTTTCCCTGCCCTATAAACAAGAAATGAACACTCATAGAGCCCTGCTTTGCAAAGTACAATGTGTTTTAATTACTTGCTCGCTAGCCCCCATCTTCATTCCACCTGGTCCTCTACCTGCACACATTTAGAGCTATATCACCACATACTATTTGATAAGATTTCAAATCGCCATCTGTGTCCAACTGGGGTTAGAAGCATAGAGGATAAGCAATATGAATTTATTTTTTAATGGGAGGCTATGACAGTTGTATTGAGTTAAACCCATTGCTTCTAGGTAATTGGGCACCACCATTTTCCATGCAATGAAACAGCTAGGTATGTACTTAATGTGTGTCTGTAGTTGCCTTAAAGTCAGTGAGACTGTTCTTAGGCTTGAAGTTGGTGAATGTTTACACTGCAGTCACTGAGCAAGTTTTAAAGTAACTAGCAGTGGCATATTAGCTGTGGCAGCACACAATTCAGTGAAGGCTACAAAATCTGCCAAAGAAGCTGAATAAATACTTAAATGTTTAGCTTATGCTGGGTTGCATACTACTGCAGCCACACCAATATGGATATCAAAGCCTGCTAATAGAAAGCTGGCTTGAGTAGCTGTGCACTACACTCCAGTTGGGTGCATCAACACATGCACCAGACTGCTCAGTTGTTACTGTGCAGTCATTTAGTATTTGCTTGAGCAGTAACTGGTGTTACTGTGCAGTCCCGATGCCACACAGGTTTTTTCCTATGCTACTGCTCAGTAGCATCAGCATCATAATTCATGCCCGCAGACTCTGTCACCATAGCAATGACCTACAGTGACGTAGTTCGTCACTATGGTGACGTAGCATCTCATGTAGACATGTGACTACTGCTTTTGAAGTGTAGGTAAACTCTTACGCAGATATTTAAATACCTTGCTGACTTGGGGCCCTAGTCTATGTAAAGTCTCAGATAGAGGATTCTGGAAATCCCTAAAGACTTTAGTTCTGCTTTAATAGTGAAGTGATGCATAAATACATGCATTAAAATTCAATAACTTCTTATTAGGAGCAAAATTGTCACACTCGGTACAATGAAGGATGCAAAAGGAGACAAGCAGTGGCATAACTAGGGTGCAGTGACAGTCGCAGGTGCTCCAGATGCTGACTTGGAGGGGAAGGGGTGGAAAAAACAGCTACTGCTGCACAATCACACCAGCATTTGGGCAACTGGAAGCCACTGCTGCCCCTGTATGTGGCAACTGTCCTGGGCACCTGGCCACATTGCCATGCCTCTAGAAACAAATTGAGGAGAACGGGAGAGAGGAAAGTTTCATATATCCTGATGGAATTGTTGTAACTGCTTGATTTGATCCTAATGGCCATGGCTAGATTGAACAGCACTTTACATTTCTTATTCTTGTGGTAGCCCTTTCTTTGTTTGTTACTTAGCAACTTGCATTTCAGTTGCATTTTCAATTATAGACCTTATATATAATGAAAAGTTATGTTTTATGTCTGGATAGTAGTATTTAGAATCAAGACAAACTGATATTCTTAACAGGCTCTCAAGCATATTGCTTGACTTAACAGCTCTTTTTTTAGTTTGGAGTTTAGCTCAGTTATTTATAAAATTAGTGGGAGCAACTGAGTCTCCATTTCTTCTGTTTTTAAATCCTATGTTGTATCTTAATTAGCCTGCCTGTGTCCCATAGGGTTCAATAGGGACATCTGAGAATGGATATGTTTGTATCAGAGTGTAAAGTTTTCAGTGCTAAGTGAATAGGTGTTTATACTCATTGAACCATTTTGTTTGGGAGGAAGGACAAAGACTGATAAAAATCACTGCTGAGATTCTTAGAATGACAACTGAACATTAGGAGTTTGGATGTGCCAGATTCTAACTTGAAGTCACCTCAAACCATCCTTTATTCTAAAACTTTCAGTTGGCCTGTCAGAACTCGACACTCACAAACCAGGCCACAGAGGCATAATTAAGAATTTTGGTGCCCTGGGCAGAAAAGCCAGAGAGTGGTGGTGTAAGCACTAGAGAGTCTTACCAGACTACAGAGACTCAAAGGTCCCAACTGCTGCTGCCACTGCCTAGACAGCTCACATGCCAGATGCTGCTGCTGGTATGCAAGCTACTCAGGGGGCCTTATTCTGGTGCCCCCTTTAAATCAGCACATGGGACTGGTGCTTCACCCACCCATCCCTAGTTATACTCCTGCTCAGCCTGTCCCCTTTGCCATGATCCAAAGCTCCAAAAATTGACAGAAATATTCTTGTTGATTTCATACACATTTTTTCTTATTTGACCTTTTCCCCCTTTTCTTTTTTATCTATAATGTGAAGGATATTAGTACAGATATCTCCAATTTCATTAAAATTGTGGGTATCTAGGTTGGTTTAATGGTCACTGGACTGCTTGTTAAAGAATAACTTTGGACTAAGATAATTCTTGGGTGGTTTCATTCTGCAGGAACCAAAGGCAATGGCTGTAGATGGCATCAACAATAGGGGTAGGGACAGGCATCCACAAAGCCTAAGCCTAAATTGATTCAATCTTTTCAGGTTAGTCTAACCTGGCTAAGCTGAACTGATTTGTAACCACACAAACATCTTTTCTGGGCTGAAGAAATGCAGGCATATGCCTGCAGTGGCTCAGGCTAGATGCTGGGGGGCACTAGAACAGCCCTCCCTTCCCTTCTACAGTGCTGCTTACTAGGGAGGGATCTTCAATAGGGGGGGGTTCCCCCCCCCCCCCCGCCCCGTGCTCCTGACCAGCCCAGCAGGGAGTTGATAACACAGTGTTTATCAGCCCATCAAGATAACAAAAGCCTCTCTTATGAGTTCAAGCTCTTCTTAAACAACTTTTTCGAAGGAAGGAATGGAGGGAAATTACCAGCTGACCTGTTGATTGGCTCCAATAAGGTCTAAGTGGACACTGTCCTGTCTGCCTTTGTCCTGTCTGCCTTGCACAGACACCTCTCAGCATTAGCTAGCATACCACATGCTGGCTACGGTCTGTGCTGTGGGAGAGGGGAGGGGGGAATCCCTGCTGATCAGGGAGTGGTGGGGGTAGGGAGCAGGGGGAAGCCAGGCAGGTGCAGCTGTGTCTGTCATCTCTGCTGTAGCTCCAGCAAGGGAGCAGAGGGAAGGGGCCAACCCAGATCTCTGGAGCAGAGAGCCTCACCCAGGGCTGCAAAGCATCTGGGATGCTGGGGGACTCTGGTTTAAGTTAAACCAGGAAGGGTCTGGGACAGACTTTGCATAAACTGGTTTAAGCCAAATCAGTTAAGTCTGATACTACATTCAAGCAGATTTATCTCAAACCAGTTTCAGCCATTTTCAAACTGGTTTATATATACTGAATATCTGTTCCGTTACAGGTTTAAGTCAGCTTCTGATCACTTACACCAGTTTATGTATAATGTCTGTCCCTAGCCTTGGTGTTTTGACAGCTATTCATGTGGTAAGGCTTTTGCAATTTTGGCCCTGTGCAAGTAGAGCACAACTACTCCCTAGCTTTGGATAGGGCCAGTGCCCTTCATTTGGGTTCAAGTAAATGGGGTATTTGGGAACTGTTCAATGGGCCTGAGGCTCAGTGTAGGAAATTCAGGATTCACAGAAAAGCAGATGGAAGCCCTGTCTGTAGAAGAGCGAAAGGACCTGGAATAAACTGGGCTACTTACATTTTGAGGAAAGTGCTTGTATTCTGCCTTATACCTCCATTGTTAGCTTTTGGGGGAAACAGTTTCATCTTTTTGGTCTGTATTTGTACAGTGCCTAGCACATTGGGGTCTAGCTTCATCACAAGGCCTCCTTGGTATAACAGGAAGACAAATCAATCAGATGATTGATGCATGTCATGTAGTTGTTTGCCTTTCATTGTTTTAATCCTTTTTCTATGGTTGCTGTCTGCCTATGCAGAAATAAAAAAAACCCTTTGTTTTGAAGATGCTGTTCTGAGTCACTGCAGTTCCCTAATGATCCCTGACGGGAAGCTTATAGAAGAGATTAAACCCAGCTTCACCTGTTGAGGAAACACATTTGCTTAACTGGAGTGCTGTAATCTAGAGGTTCAGTTTTAAAGCAGAGTGAATTACAGGTTTCCTTGTCATGGAGAGACTGAAGGCATATCTATGTCACAGTGGCAGCATATTTCAGTCAGGATGTTTGCATGTGAATATAAGAAATGCTATACTGGATCAAACCACTATTCCACCTAATCCAGGATCTTCTCTCTCACAGTAGCAGAGGATGGTAAAAGGAAGAATAAATGTTCAGGATCTGTCCAGACTAATCTGTACCCTGCCCCTCTTCCCTTTCATCTTACAGCATTTAGAAGACTGGTAAATCTTAATTTGGAGGCTGGAGCCCTGCTATCATGTGTAATACTCACTGATGGACCTATCCTGCATAAATTTATCTAATCCTCTTGTGAAGCTGATTAAATTGTCAGCCTCTACGTTTTCTTGGGGCAATGAGCTAGTCACATAGCATAATAAAATATAGTAAATAGTAAATCCCTATTTCTTTTCTCTTGTTATTTTATGGACCTCTATCATATCTGCCCTCATTCATCTTTTGCAAGTTCATCCCACCCACTTACTCCCAATTGTATGTGCCAACTCTGGAAATAAACCAGAGAAGGCACTCCAGAATTAGCTCCAGTAGTTGCTCTCAAGCATGCCTGAACTGTAGTCTTAAGCAAGGCCACAGGCACCCCAAATGGTCTCACAAATATATTTCTGGATTTGGTACATGTGAGTAGAAGCGAGCATGTAGGACATACTCAAAAACATTCCTGATAGGACACACTATCTGGTGAGGTAAACCTATTCTGACAGGTCACAGGTTCAGCTGACCTTGCACTGTGATATGTAGTGTTTCGTTTCTCTCTCCTTACTGGTCCCTATAAAAATTATCCTAAAGGACTTTGATACTGGAAAATTGCCCCACAAGTTGGATCATTCGCTGATACTATGAAACTGTTCTTTTAAACTACAATTGGTTTGAAATAAAATCTTGTTATTAAATGCAAACAAACTTTTTAATGTGTTCTTTTCCTAATGGAATCACTCTGTTCCACAAGTGGTGGTTTATTTTTTTTAACAAACATGGTATACAGATGTACTATGAACAGTTAGAGAAAGTTTGAGAATTTAGTTTTTATGTTCTTCCTACTTATTTTATTCATCAGTTGCACAACAGTGCATATCAGGCCCCCAAATGGGAAAAGGGCTTCATTGTACAAGGCATGCTACAGACATGTAGGAAGAGACAATGTTGTCCCAAAGAATTTACATTCCAAATGGATGAGAAAGGAAAAAAAGATCAGGTAAAATGGATTCAAGAATTAGACTAGGAACTACAACACAGAGAGTGAGGTGAAAAGTTGGTGGTGTAGAACTCAGTTTGTATTTTGCCGTGCTCTTCAGTCTAGGCAGTAGGCCTTTGCAAAGTGGCTAGTATTCACTTTGGATTTGGATCCTGCCAATTTGGGGGGAAATAATTCAATTTGGTGATTTGAATCATTATTCTGAATCAATTCAGCTGAATTTGTTTTGGAGATTCAGCCGCTGCCAAATCAGCCGAATCTTTGACTCAAACAGGCCCCATCCCCCACCCACTCTTCCAGCCCCTTCGATGGCTGCCCCCCTGTCCCAGTGTCCTGGCTCTTTTTAATTTTTTTTTCCTTTTTTTTTTTAAAGCCCCACACTCACTGGCTCCTGCCAAGCCAGGGGACAATCCCCACTGCACTGTGCTGAATGGGGGAGCTCTGCCATGAGCCCCGCCCAAGGGCCTCTGCAGTACCTAGTGAGTGTGGGGCTTTTTTTTTTTTAAAGAGCTGTGAGCTGCGGCAGGTGGAGCAGTCATTGATGGGGCTGGGAGAGTGAGCGGGGGATGTGGGCTCATGGCAGAGCCCCCCACACAGTGCAGGTTATTGGGGGGCATTGGGGATGCCCCCCACCAACACCTGGCAGGAGCCAGTGAGCGCAGGCCCTTTTTTTTTTTTTAATAACTGGGATGCTGGGGCCGGGTGGGGCAGCCATTGACACAGCTGGGAGAGCAGACAGGGGTCGGGGGATGCTCAAGGGGGCTGGAGGAGCAGGCAGGGAATGGGGCCTAGTGGGGGTCCCCCCATGGTCCCCTCTCCTCCAGCCCGCCCCCCAACTTACCAGCATGGAGTTTGGATCAAGCTCCTTGTGGCAGCAAGCAAGGACTGCCTGAATCTCCAAATCTCTCCAAAATTCTCCAAATCTTTTCTGAATCAATTCAGAGAGCTTCAAATTGATTCAGACCTTTTTATTGGTCTTCCAGTTCAATTTGGATTTGGAGATTCAGCTGTCGAATTGAGCCGAATCTCCTCCGAATCAAATCAGCACCCAAAGCTTTGTACAGCCCTAGTAGGCAGTATTTCACCTGAGGTGTATTGCTCAAGACTATGCAGGAAGTCTGTGACAGAGACAAGAATTAAACATAAGTCACTGACTCCTTAGTCCACGGTTTTAACAATGAGAACATCTTCCCCCACAAAGAAGATGACTTGGATTTTTAGTTTTGACTATCCATGTGTTTCATGCTGACTCAGGGCACCCAGCTGCCTGCTCCTCTAAGGGCAGAAACTGCCTAGAGAGAGGGCCCTACTCAAAGAGACAACATCAGTATGACATCAGTGAGGCTTGGGGCGTGATAAAGGGGCAGTTTGGAACCACACATTTAGCCCATAAAGTTGAGGGTGTCTTGAGAGGCATCCATTTTGGAGTAGGACCCATAAGGGGTCCAAGACCCCACAGGGTTCAGTGGGGTCCATCAGGACTGTGCCCAAAAATGCAAACTAGAGGGCAGCCCCCCTATTTATTATAGTACAACAAAACGTGGCAGAGAGAAAGAGGGAGCCCATTGGGCAGGATTAGTACAGTCAAGGAGCCCTAGGGGTATCATGGCCATCCCTGGGGACCCCATCCCATGAGATGCACAGAACTCTCCTTGCAGTAATGAGTCCCTATGAATGGAGGGCTTAAATGATTGGGTCCCCATATGCCCCATATGCCCCCTCTTAATCTCTTAGAAGAACCACAATTCTTGCGTGGAGAGATGCCCCCCAAAACCCTCCAGCAGCCGCGGAGCCCCCCGCCGACCCCCAGCACAGCCCGGGGAAGGGAGGCCCGCGGGGGGGG
>NW_005841931.1:484904-485140 GCF_000455745.1 Alligator sinensis | reverse complement strand
CCCCGTGCAGGGCCCCCTAATTGCCCTAAGAGCGGCTTCCTCGACGGCAGGCCCACTGCGCATGCGCGCAGTTTAAAAGGGCCCGCCAACCGGGAAAAAAGCCCAGTTAGGCTCAGAAGCGGCGAGAGACGCGCGAGTGAAAGCTCGCTGCGCCCCCACTCCCCCGAAGCCCCCCAAAAACCCTCCAGCAGCTGCGGAGCCCCCTGCCGACCCCCAGCACAGCCCGGGGAAGCGGG
>NW_005841931.1:436752-481250 GCF_000455745.1 Alligator sinensis | reverse complement strand
TCATTCTCCCCCTGTACTTGGCCTTAGTGAGGCCGCAGCTGGAGTACTGTGTCCAGTTTTGGGCTCCACAATTCAAAAAGGATGTGGAGAAGCTTGAGAGAGTCCAGAGAAGAGCCACGCGCATGATCAGAGGTCAGGGAAGCAGACCCTACGATGACAGGCTGAGAGCCCTGGGGCTCTTTAGCCTGAAAAAGCGCAGACTCAGGGGTGATCTGATGGCCACCTACAAGTTTATCAGGGGTGACCACCAGTATCTGGGGGAATGTTTGTTCACCAGAGCGCCCCAAGGGATGACGAGGTCGAATGGTCACAAACTACTTCAAGATCGTTTCAGGCTGGACATAAGGAAGAACTTCTTTACTGTCCGAGCCCCCAAGGTCTGGAACAGCCTGCCACCGGAGGTGGTTCAAGCGCCTTCATTGAACACCTTCAAGATGAAACTGGATGCTTATCTTGCTGGGATCCTATGACCCCAGCTGACTTCCTGCCCTTTGGGCGGGGGGCTGGACTCGATGATCTTCCGACGTACCTTCCAGCCCTGATGTCTATGAAATCTATGAGTGTAACTCAGCAGGTTCACAAAGAAATTTCATATACATTTTTTATATCCTGAGATGGGAGTTTAAGGAAAGAATCCAACCCCCAAAAGGAAATACAGGTTTCCCTCAATTTATGCAGGTTCTTTATATGTGAATTTGCCCTTATGCAATGACCATATTTAGATCCATAATTCGTTATATGTGAAGTAAATTCACTCTTATGTGATCAGCATAGATGTCCTCCTTGCCCAAGCAGGTAAGTCTGTGGGGGGAGGGGAAAGCAACGTGGCCCCACTCACCCCAGCCATGGCTGCATGGCTCCAGGAGCAGCCAGCACCAGGTGCCTGCAGCCACTGGTCTGCATCGAGTTCCTTCTGTTCCCCTGTGCCTGGGCTCACCCCAGCTCCTGGGCTGCACTGTGCCATGGTGGAGGCAGCTGTTGTCAGCTGCTCCCAGGGCCACTTCAGCATGGGCTGGGGTGAGCGCAGACAAAAGGAGCCTCGGATGGTGCGGGGCACAGCACTCACCCCAGCCCCAGCTGCAGTGGCCTCAGGAACAGCTAACAATAGCTGCCTGCACCAGGGCAAGGCACAGCCCAGGAGTAGAGGTGAATGGGGACAGGCAGAGCATGGTGCAGCCCAGCAGCTGCAGACAGCTGGCACCAGCCGCTCCCGGGGCCACTGCAGCCGGGGCTGGGATGAGTGCCGCTCTGTTCCCTCTGCTTTGCTGCCTTGTGCAGCCCTGGGAGTGGCACTCTTCCCCCTGCCCCTTCCCTAGTACCAGCCTCATTCCCTCCCTTCCTCCCTCCCCATCATGGGAACCTATCCCTATTTGTTACATTGTAAAGTGGGTTCGCTTTATGAAAATTCGATTTATGGACTGTTCTCCAGAAATGCATGCACAGCATAAATTGAGGGAAACCTGTACATCTGAAATGACAGTTTTGTCCGATTTGAGGTCAAAATTGTTTGAAAAAACAGAATTTCAGATAGAATTCTGTTGAAAAATAGATAGAAAAATAGAATTTCAGATCTTTCTAAAAAAATTAAACCATCCAGGTTCACACATGGTTTTTGCAAACTCCCTTGAGACTTAGGCCAAGTTCATAAAACAGCATGGAAAATTGAATAATCCTGCTCAAGTGTCAGACTGGTAACAAATCTCCAAAATAGTTAAAACTTTCTTGTTTCCAGGTTTCTTTCATTTCTAAGGTTTGATACAAATCAAGTAGCAAGCATAAAATGGTACAGGGCCAAGATATTTTCCAGGAGTTTGTAGCTTCTCAGAAACATTCCTGATAGGACACACTTTATTAATGACCTGGATGAGTCATTAGGGAACTTCTCAAAAAGAAAAAAGAAGCATACATGCAATAGAAAAATGGATTAGGATCCAGAGAAGAGTACACTCATGTGGCATGGGTCTGCAGACAGGAGACAAAGAAAGCCAAAGCGTCCATGGAAATCAAGCTGGCAACCAATATTAAAGATAACAAAAAATCCTTCTATAGGTACATAGGGAGCAACAAAAAATCAAGCTCCACTGTGGCACCCCTCCTGAACATGGAAGGGAACACCACAGTTACTTTGCATCAGTTTTCCTGAAACCAGGTGAGAGCTAGTCACCAGACCAGGGGTGCAGGGAATATGGCAATGACAGTGGTCCCCATAAAATCAGTTCAGAACAGGTGAAGACACTCTAAAGATCATTTCGACATTTTCAAGTTGGCTGGTCCAGACGACCTTCACCCGAGAGTGCGTGGCTGTTCGAGGAGATGTGGAACTCAGGAGTTGTCCCTAATGACTGGAAAAAGATGAATGTGGTTCCCATCTTTAAGACGGAAAAGAGGACATCCCTGCCAACTATAGACTGGTCAGTCTGACTTGGGTCCTGGGGAAGAGTGTTAAAAAAATTGTCAAAGAGGCCATCAACCACAAGCTTGCATCTGGTAGGGTACTGAAAATCAACCAGCATGGCTTTGTAGAGGGGAGGTCATGCCTAACAAACCTGGTGTCCTTTTATGACCAGGTAACTGACCACCTGGACATGGGAAAGGAGGTGGATGTCATCTACCTAGATTTCAGCAAGATCTTTGACACTGTTTCCCATGAAATCCTCTCAGTTAAGTTGGAGATTACTGGCCTAGACCAGGCTACAGTGAAGTGGGTTGTGAACTGGCTCAGCAGCCAATCCCAATGAGTCATAATTGATGGGGTGGCCACATCCTGGAAGGCCATTTCCAGTGGTATACCACAGGGGCTAGTGCTTGGGCCTGTGCTCTTTAATATCTTTATTAATGACCTGTATGAGGGAGTGAAAAATGCAATGATTAAGTTTGAGGATGATACCAAACTGTGGGGACAAGTGGGCACATAGTTTCATAGTTATTAGAGTCAGAAGGGACCTATTAGATCATTGAGTCCGATCCCCTGCCCTGGGCAGGAAAGAGAACTGGGATCAGATGACCCGAGCCAGGTGTCTGTCCAATCTTCTTTTGAATATTTCCAAGGAAGGGGAAAACACCACCTCCCTTGGAAGCCTATTCCATATTTTGATGACCCTCACTGTAAAGAACTTTTTCCAAGAAAAAAGCCTGAATTTGCTCTCTTTTAACTTGTGTCCATTGTTTCTAGTTACCCCGACTGTCGACCTGGTAAACTCCTGCTGACCCCCCCTGATGAGTTTGTAGGCAGCCACAAGATCACCTCTTAGCCTCCTCTTGTGGAGGCTAAAGAGGTTCAGGTCTCCCAGCTGGTCCACCTAGGGTTTTTTTGTAGGCCTTTAACCAGATGCGTGGCCCTCCTCTGAACCCTTTCCAAGTTATCCACATCCCTCCTGAAGTGCGGCGACCAAAACTGGACACAGTACTCCAGCTGCAGCCTGACCAATGCCGCATAGAGGAGAAGTATCACCTCCCGAGACCTGTTTGTGATGCACCTACTTATGCAAGAAAGACTGCGATTAGATTTACTTATTACCTCATCATATTGGTGACTCATGTTCATTTTGGAGTAGATTATGACTCCGAGGTCCCTTTCTGCAGTTGTGCTGCTTAAAATGGTCCTTCCCAGACTATAGGAGTGCTGATGATTCTTCCTCCCTAGGTGCAACACATGACACTTATCCTTGTTAAACTTCATCCTATTCTGTTCCGCCCACCTCCCCAGCCTGTCCAAATCCACTTGGATTTGCTCCCTGCCATCTAGTTTGTGTACCTCCCCCCATAGTTTTGTGTCATCAGCAAACTTGGACAGGGTGCTTGCTACTCCCTCATCCAAGTCACTAATAAAAATATTGAATAGTACCAGTCCCAGGACAGAGCCTTGGGGGACTCTGCTGCCTACATTTCTCCAGGTAGAAACTGACCTGTCTATACCACTATCTGGGTGCATCCCATAAGCCAATTTTCTACCCACCGGACTGTGTAATAATCTACATTGCAGTTTTTTAGTTTATTTATTAGAATTGGGTGTGACACTGTGTAAAATGTCTTTTTAAAGTCTAGGTAAACAACATCTACCTCTGGTCCCTCATCCAAGCATTTTGTGACCTGGTCGTAAAATGAAACTAGGTTGGTCAGGCAGGATCTGCCTGCTATGAACCCATGCTGATTGCCCCTTAGCATTACTTTACCTCCTGGTCCCCTGCAGATGTGATCTTTAACTATTTTCTCAAAGGTCTAGCCACGAATAGAGGTGAGGCTAACCAGCTTATAGTCACCTGGTTCCTCCTTCCTCCCCTTCTTGAAAATAGGGACCACATTGGCCCTTTTCCAATCCTCTGGGACTTGTCCTGAGCACTGTGAGTGCTCAGTTTTGCCAGCGGATCTGCTATGACTCCAGCAAATTCCCTAACTACCCTAGGGTGAAGATCATTAGGGCCTGTTGACTTAAATACATTCAGCCCCTCCAGATGCCCCCTTATTAGGTCTGCATGAACCGCTGGTGGGTTGGTATCTGTCCTGGGCTTGTCTAAAGTCCTAATGGGATGTGTATTCATATTCATGTCCAGGAATACAGATGCAAAGAATTCATTTAGAATCTCTGCTTTAGCCATCCTATCTGTTACCAGTTGTCCTTGGTCATCCTGACGTGGTCCTAAGTTATCCTGCACTTTCTTTTTGCTGCCTATGTACTTAAAAAATGACTTTTTGTTATCCTTAACTTTTCTCGCCAGCCTAAGCTCCATCTCCACTTTGGCTCTCCTCACTGCTTCCCTGCAGGCTTGAGCCAAGAAGGTAAACTTCTCCTTGGTGACTGCCCCTGCTTCCACAGCCTATAGGCTTCTTTTTTTCCTCACCAAGATCTCCTTGATTTCCCTACTCAGCCAAAAGGGTTTCTTTGCTTTTTTGCCCCCTTTATGTGGTCTGGGATAGTCTTTTTTTGTGCCTGCAGGATTAGTCCCTTGAGAAATGCCCACCCTTCCTGGACTCCCAACTCTGCAAGGCTATTACCAGTCAGTCCCTCGCTAACTAATTTTCTGAGTTTACCAAAGTTGGCCTTCCTGAAGTCCAGCACTTCTGCCCTACTAGTTATCTTCCCCACCTTTTGCCAGATAGTGAACTCTATCAATAGGTGGTCACTGTCCCCTAGGTTACCTTGTACCTGCATATCCCCCACCAAGTCATCCCCTGTGGCCAGTACCAAGTCTAGCAAGGCATTACCCCTGGTGGGTACGTGTACCCCCTGCAATAGGTGGAAGTCCTGTAAGGAGGTTAAAAACTTATGTGAACAGGCAGAACTGGCTGCCTGCTTCTCCCAGCAGATGTCTGGGAAGTTTAAGTCCCCATGACCACCAGGTCCTTTGAGCGCACTGCCTCTGGGAGCTGCCTCGAGAAATCTAGTTCCAACTCGTCCCCCTGGTGTGGGGGTCTGTAATAGACCCCTACTGCTAGGTCTCTTTCTCCCTGACCCTGCTGTAATCTGACCCATAATACCTCAATTTGCCCTTGTCCCAATTTGACCACAGAAGATGTATATTGTTCCTTAACATAGAGAGAAACTCCCCTCCACCCTTTTTTTTCCCCCACTCTGTCCTATCTATGCAACCTGTAGCCCTCAATGCCCACTGCCCAGTCATGGGTAGTATCCCACCAGGTTTCTGTTAGCCCAACTGGGTCGAATTCTTTATTTGCAAGCAGGAGTGCAAGTTCCTTCTGCTTGTTCCCCATGCTCCTAGCATTGGTATAGAGGCATCTAAGCCCCCCAATAGGTGATCTTTCTAATCTCCCATTCTGTTGCCTAGCAGGGCCCTTGTTACTTACCTGGACTGCTCCAGTGCATAGCTCGTGGTTCATCGTACCTGGCCTCTCCCTGTCATCATTATCCCCGTCCCCTGACAAACCTAGTTTAAAGTCCTGTGAAGGAGATCAGCCAACCTGTAAGAGAAGAGAGTCTTACCTCTTGGAGAGAGATATAGTCCATCTCGCCCGAACAAGGCCGTATCCTGGAAGTGCAGGTCATGATCAAAGAACCCAAATCCCATGCAGTGACATCAGCTCTGAACCTGTGAGTTGACTTCACTAGCGCAGTTGCTGTGGTGCTGTCCTCGACCTCTGACTGGTAGAATAGATGAGAAGACCACCTGTGCTCCTGAACCTCTGAGCCTGGTTCTCAGTTCCATGTAGTCACTCATGACCCTGCCCGGACTACTCTGGGCTGCACCATTTGTTCCTACATGGATGAGGACCATGGGATAGTAGTTGGAGGGCCTGATCAGGTCTGGAACAGCAGAGGATAGGTCAAGGATTCAGGAAGGTCTTGACAGATTTGTCCTATGGGCTGACCAAACCAGATGAGGTTCAACAGAGACAAATGCCAGGTCCTTCATCTGGGTAGGAAGAACCCTCACTATATCTATACAATGGACAGTAGTCCACTGGCTGGCACTGGATCAGAAAGGGACCTAGAGGCATCAGTTGACCAGAGGATGAATATGAGCCACCAGTGCAACGAAGTCACCAACAGAGCAAATTGAACTCTGGCATGCATCAGCAGATGTATTGCCAATAGATCCAGAGGGGTGCTCCTTCCTCTCTATTCGGCATTGGGGAGGCCACAGCTGGAGTACTGTGTCCAGTTCTGGGCACCACACTTCAAGAAGGATGTGGACAAGCTCGGAAGGGTACAGAGAAGGGCCACCTGCATGATCAAGGGCCCAGGGGACAAGCCCTATGAGGAGAGACTTTGGGATCCGGGCTAGTTCAGCCTGAGCAAAAGAAAGCTGAGAGCATAGGCAACTGGTAGTGGGTGCATGGGGGGTGCACGTGACCCCCCTGAAGGGACTGGTGCCCCCCCAGTGGCAGACACTGATGCTGTCAGTAGGGCTGGTAACCCCCCTGACAGAGCTGCCATCGCCAGCAGCTTCTGCGGGTGCCCCCCCAGATTCAGGAGGCACCAGTCACTCATGGCTGAGAGGTAACTTGATAGCCACCTACAAATATGTCAAGGCAGAACACCAGGATCTAGGAGAACAACTTTTCAGAAAAGCCACCCCCCAGGAAGATGCAGAACAACAGACACATGCTAGGCAAGGAAAAGTTTCAGCTGGACATAAGGAAAAATTTCTTTTTCATATGGGTAACTAGAATCTGGAATGTACTTCCAGTAGAGTTGGTGCAGTTGCCATCTCTGGTGGTCTTTAAGAGGAGGCTGGACAAATACCTTGTTGAGCTTGTTTGAGCCAACTACCTCCTGCTCATGTCAGGGGACCAGGCTTGATGATCTTACAGGTCCTTTCTGGTTCTTCTTTCTATAATTCTATCTCAATAATCATACTATGTCCTAGGAGAAAATGGTTTTTCCCAGGACAAATGTAATGTGTTGGTAGCCTAAGAGACCCAGAACTTGATAGATAAGAGAAGGATTAAAAATCAGGTTATTAAAGTTGCATATAGGGTATACCCTATCTAAACTGAGCTAATGACTATTCAAGCTGATTGCTAGGATTTATCTCATGACAAATTGAAGGCAAAGGAAATGGAAAGTAACCTAATGACTAGCTAAAATTTAGCATAGATCCTGGCTGGAATAAAGAGAAACTTACCTGGGAAGAATCCTGTCATAGAAAAACAGAAGTCATAGTGAGAACATGAGCTGTGCTAACTGTGGTAACACACATAGTAAATTGTGGACCTGTGTATGGTGTGTACTGTCTGGGCATGTCTACTCATGAAATTAATGCACATAAAAAACTCTAGAGTTTATTTGTGCACAGCACATGGAGCCCAGTAGGAGCAGACCATGATGGCAGGGGACCCAGGGGATCAGCCTGCCAGCCCAGGGTTGCTCTGACTAGGCTCCACATGCTGCAGGAGGACTGGCTGGGGAACAAAGATGCTTCAATGTGGGGCTAGCTGGTAGGCAGCCTCCATGCTGAAACACCCTTGTGCAACCCCCACGCTGAAACACCCTGGACTGGCTGCTCCAGTGGGGATCCACATGCTGTGGGGTAGCTGGCTGAGGCATGAGCAGCCGCTGTACTGAAGTACCCTTGTGCATCAGCCAGGTGCTCTACAGCATGTGAATCCCCATTGGAGCAGCCCTGGGGCTCTACATGTTGTGGAGGAGCTGGCTGGGGTGCAAGGGTGCTTCAGTGCAGGGACTGCCTGCAAGCTAGCCCTGCACCGAAGCACCCTCATGCCCTAGCCAGCCCCTGCCACTGTCTACATGGGCTTTTAAGCACAGAAATTTACTGTGCCGCTAGATATAGTACTTGTGTCTGATGGGACTATCCATATTAGTCTACTGAGCCATAATTTCTGTGCATGTGCAGATACCGATGCTTTACTGTGCAATAGATTAGTCTATTGCTTGGTAAAGTTCACATGTAAATGCATCCTTTATGTCCAAACTACTGTATGGTCACTAACTGGATTTCTGCGGGGAAGGAAGAAACTAATTACCCTTTTTCTATGAAGAATTCTCTTCCCTTAAACACTACTACTGGCAACATTTTGATGAGCTAACTATCTAAAACTAAAATAGAATTCACTAACTGAGATAAAGGCTACATCCTAAACTGAGTTGTCTATGCAAATCTGCTGGAACAGTTCCAGGCAACAGTTCTTGTCTCTCTGAGCTGCTTATTGCATTACCTATTAATGAGCTAATCAGATGGAGGTCTAGGCACCACATTGTCCTTTGTATGCAGGTTAATAAATCAATCCCATGAAAAGCATAAAAAATCCTGGTAGCCATGTTAGTTCAGAAATCAAACACAAAGCAAGATCAAGAATAACTTTTCCATGTAAGGCTAAAACTAGGAATTGTATGCAGTTGTTTCTTCTTGGCTGTCCAGTGATACTATTAGAAATAAAGACTGGTGTCTTCTAGAGAAATAAGCTTTGTGTTCCAACTTTAATCAGGTTTTAGAGTCTTTTACAGTTAGCAGTGGTTACCATCATTTGTAAACACTTCCTTTTCAGCAGTCATCTCTCTTAAATAATAAGAGCTAAAATAAAGAGAAGGAAACTAGAAAAAGGAGGGGCAAAATTGCAAATTGGGCAACTGAATATTAAGCTGGCCAAAGAAAGGACCATTTCAAATACTGTATTGCTTTTCTTATTACTGTTTGTTGTTTTGATAATATACAGTGGGAGCATTTTAATTAGTTTGGTTAGTTTAATTTAATTAAAATGCCTGCAGCATCTCATATATCCTGTATCCCACACTTCAAAATGGCAGTGGGGGTGCTTAAATAAAGTTCATTTGATGAGGTTTAATTAAAACATTCCCACCACCATTTTGAAATGTGGTGATGCCGAATACATGTAATGCCAAGGCTGCTGGAGCATTCTAATTAGAACATGTCAGAGCAGGCATCAGTCATGTGTATAGGTGCCCACAGTGACTAGTGTGAATGATATAGTTGGATCATTGCCAGTAGCTGCTTGAATGATAAGTAGGGACTTACTTAATTCAAGGACTCCCCAGGATTGTCCATGAAATCCGTGAAAACAACAACAAAATCTTAATAAAAATAAAATGCTGACTCCCCTGTGAGAGTCACTGGTCCTCACTACTGGGAAGTTCCCTTCCCAGCTGTCCCCTCATTCCTCCTTCCTCTGCCAGAGACTCTCCACCAATCACTGCTGAGGGTGGCGTGGCACGGAGGGCAGCCAGCAGTCAAGATGGCAGCCTCCCCCTTGTCCCTCCCTCCTCCCAGGGCCTCTCTGCCAATCAGTGCTAAGGGGTGGGGCTACTGTGAAAAGCCCATGAAATCGGCTCTGCACACCATGAGTGGGCGGTGAAAAACTCTGTCTCACCACAATTTAAGTGGGTCTTTAATGATAAGGAGCTATTATATCTGCTCTCTGTGGGACATGGAAAATCTTTTGATAAAGCACCATTCTGATTTCATTTCAGTGCTACCATCTGGTGGGCAAAATGCAGATAGCAAAAAATGCAGTGTTATAATGCTGTGGAACATTCTGATACGGTGAGTTTTTGTTTTATTTTGAGGAGGAAACATAAGATATTATTAAAACAACTTGAACATCTGGTTTGGGGATAAAGTCATTTTATAATGTCACTGCCAAGCCTCAGGGCCAAGCTTTCAGAGAACACCCTCCCTTCCAGCCTCTTCATAAAGCATAATACCAAACTGTAAAACTTCACATTCTCCAACACAAATGAAGAACAAAATATACTGAAGCTATGGCTCTGCAGACTTAGAGAAATTCACCTGATGGATGGAAAGCCAGGGAATTGTAGAGAGCAGTTGTACTTCATTTAATTTTGTTTTCATAAGCCCTTTTCCCCCATATGATTCAAGCTGCGTAACTGCAAAAGCCAGTGGGGGAGAGGGGGAAAGGAGGAGGTGGAGGAAGTCTCTGTACTTATAGAAAAGTTCTTCATGAACAGAATTAAAAACTAGTGGTTTTCCTTTACATCAGGCATTCAGAGGAAAAGAAGAAAAAGGAAGGCGAAAGATCTTTGTAACTGTTTTCTTGAGGAACTGGTGAATTACCCCACTGGAGACCAATGCACCTTTAATACATATTGAAGCGTGAAACCCAGCCCCTCTCTCTACCCTGCAGCCACCACTTGAATTTTTGTGACTTGAATAACAAGGGACTGGTCACTCTAGTTTTCTTTAGCCCTTTTGCAGATGTAAGTTGCCCCATGCTGCAACCATGTATGCAAACTTCTCTTCCATCAACATTTACAAAGCTGAACCAGCCTTGCTTTTAATTGTTACAAATCTAGAAAGAGGAAGCTTTATTCAGAGGTGAAATCCTGGTCTCATTAAAGTCACTGGAGTTTTGCCATTACCTTCAACGAGACCAGAATTTCATTCCTAATTTTCTCTCTTCTTTCTCTGTCCTGAAGCTTTTGACACAGTTAAAGCTGGCCACTGACATTTTAAATAACTCTTATCCCTATTAACATACTGCATTTAACCATCTGCCTGAACCAAATAATGAAACATCTTTTTTAAATTTGATTCATATTATAATATATGACCTTAGATCATAGTAACTTTTACCCTGTTACCTGACATAAACCTTTGAAAATGAAATGTAACTGAATTTAATCAATGATGTTATTTTTGCAGCAAAAATGTGTAAACCACACCCATTCCTTGACCTTGAAGAAGGTTACATTAAATCCTTTGGTTAGTCTATTTCAACAGAATTTATATAATAATTCCTTGTGTTTAATTACCGAAACTGGTATTTCTTGAGTTTTGGGCATTGTAAATCTGTCAGTCCAGTAGGTGGGTCTCTGGTAATAAATCTGACCAAACGTCTTTAAGAAATTATGTTAATGAATACAAGAGCCATCTATGACCATTGTAACCTTGGTAATAAGGTTGACAGAGATCCAGGTAAGCAATGCATTCCAAAATTCAGTGTCATCGAAGCCAAGAGAAGTTTTCACTGCAGTTGTCTAAAAACAGATAACTATTTTTGAGATTAGTTTCCACACCCATTCTCCTTATCATTTTCCTAAGCCTCTGACATCCTACTGATTGCATGAGGGACCTGTGGAGAGCTACTCTTTACACATGGTTTATAGTGAATCTTAGTCAACCTGCTAGGATCTTGGCCCCAGAGCATAGCCAAGTAAACAGCAATGGAGGTAAACAGCAATGGTAAAACATCAGAATCTGTTAATATATTGTATGAAAAGGTAAGGAAGTCTTATTTTGCTTCGCAATAAAATGTGCCAATCTAAATTCAGGCGTTCTATACTTTTTGTATGGAAAGGGTAAAAGGACAATGTATATGATCTCTCATATTTATTTAATTTAATATGATCTCTCATATATCAGCGTCCCCATGCCTAAGTGTGTGTGTCGGGGGGGGAACTTGAACTAAAGCTAGTCAGATGAGCTTTAGTTCAAGTGCCCCCACTGACATTTTTAAGTGTGGGGATGCTGATACATGAGATGCTGTGGCACTTTAATTAGAGGAGTTCTTGAGGCCTCTCTAATTAAAGAACCCCCCCCCCCCCAACCCCTGGAGCATGTATAAAAGTGCTCTAAGTGACCAATCATTTTTCCCTCAAGACTGAATTACTCTTACTGCTAAAAAGACCTGAACCTACAAAATTCTGGGAAGAAAACTGGGATGGAAGAAAAAGAAAGATTAAAATTAAAAAATGTACACCACAATGAGTAAACAAATAATATTGTGTATTTGAAGCCTGTTGAGTGAAATTAACTTCATTTTTTCTCACAATTCTTCAACCCACACTATTCATGACAATCTCAATTTCTCTGAATGTCATAATGAACTAAATTTTACTCACAGGGGGCATGTCTACATGTGAACTTTACTGCACAGTAGCCTATTTTACTGTGCATTAAAGTATTATATAAAAATGTACAATTAAGTGTATAAAATGGGTTACTGCACATTAAGTGTCACTTAAAAAATGTGAGCTTTCAATGACTGTGCATTAGGGCACCGTAATGCACATTTATTTAGTACCTCACATTGGAGATACTACATTTAATGTGCATTAGGAAAAGCACATTAATGCATGTGTAGATGCACCCAGGGAGGTTGTGAAAGCCTCAACTGAGTCAGGAAAAAGCACTGGTGGAAGAATTATTACACTGAAGAGAACAGTTCTAGTCTAGAGGAGAAACGATCCAGAAAATTTAATGGATTTTCATATGTTCTCTTTCTCCAAATTTATTATATCTGATCTCTTAATTCCCTGGAGGAAACAAGTATCTGAATGATGGTTTCAAACCTGGGGCAGTAATAGACAATGAAACTCACTGTCAGAACCACCTGCTCCTTTTAAAAACTATTCTGACATTTGCATTTTCTTGCTCATATCTCACAATCATATCAAAGTCCCTAGGCCTGCCCGGAGACATTGCATTCCAAAAATATCAGTCAAATGAGGATGTTTACTTTCTCCCTATGGATGCCCACTTAATCTTTAAGCCCTTGAAATAGCAGTTAGGCAGAAGGCAGGAAAGGGGGGGGCACTTTATGGATTAACTCATTCATTTTTCTTATTGCAGTTGTTAAGGTGGAATAGGTTTAAAGAGTCATATATTATGATAGATCTAACAATACCATGTCTGAGATTGGTAATTTCTGATTTTACTTTTTAGCACTCTTGAGTGGTGAAGTAAATGGCAACTTTGCATAACTGCAGAAGATTGCTATAGAATGACCATGAAATTATACACAGTACAAAGAGGTCATGAAGTTAGGCATGTGCTGTAGAATATTCCACCAGCCCAGAGAGTATCTGGGTACTATACCAGCAATAGCACTGGATCAAAAAGATTGAAATACCATTCCAGGAGAAATGAAGGCCCCAGAGTCCATGTCTATTGGGCTTCTGTTTTAGTATGAACATTAAAATACATTACACTTGATTCCCAAGCTTGTCTCTCCCTAGGGTTACTTCCACCAATCATCTAATAGGGCCTTGTTACATGTTGCACTTTGAGCTAGTCAAATGTTGATCAATGTTAGTGCTTGCATGAGTTTGGAGAAGTTGCCCTTTAAAGCTAAAAATCCCACCTGCATAGCCACTAGAGGGCTGGTAAGCAAGGGTGGGTCTGGTAGCTATAGCTCTGAGTTGCTGCTATAGGGCTGGTTAGCCAGGGCACACTTCTATCCCTCCTCTAGGTGGGTGGGGAGAGTGTGAGAGAGGGGCTGGGTGAGAGAGTTGAGAACATGAAGTTGGGAGGTGGAGAGTTAATGGTATGGGAGTGGGTAATGAAATGGGAGATGGAAAGGAAATGAAGGTGGGGGAAGGGTGGTGAAATGAAGGAAGTCAACCACTGACAGATAAAACAAAGAGAAGTAAAAAAAAAATTAAAAGAAATAAGTGGAAATAAAGAAGGTCTCATGTTTTAATAAACTAGGCTTTGGGATTGAGTTGTGTGGGGTGCTGGTCATGCTTCCCAGGGTGGCTGAGAGGTGGGGATGGGGAGGAAAGGTGTTTTTGGGGGAGCCACTGCCCCCACCTTGGAAAGGAAGCCCCAGTTCATGGGGACCAGATTTGGCCCCCTACTTAGTTTCCCCCCTGACCTCCACTAGACTCCACTCCTGGATCCATCCATGCCCTATGACCTGGGTAGTTGGCATGTTCTTTTCAGGCTGGTTCCTATCCCTGTGGATGGGAAGGTCACACCCTTGGGGGCAGGAGGGAAGTTGGCTTGGTGCCAGAACTGCCCCCTGTATAGTAGAGTTCACAGAATTGAAAGTTTGTCCGCACACAACAAAAGGGTGGGGCAGGGAACACTTTCATCCTGGGATGCTGAAAGACTATAACTTGGGTGGCTCATCTGTGGGGAGTGGCCACACATTAATGGAACATGAGCTGGGTAACATGGATCAAAGATAAACCTGCCCTTGAGTGGCATAACTTTAAGCCACCTAAAGTTTGCTTAAAACTAATTCTATAGGTTAATGTGTGGATAATCCAGGGGTTAAGAACTCCAGGAGCTGCCTAAAATTAATGTGTAACAAGGCCCTAAAATCATGCCCTGGATCCTCTCCCTCTGGAGTAACTCCTATCATCTTTTTATATCAAATTGTATAACAAGTCACTGTCCTTGGAACTAATGAAATATGTTTTAGCAGCCTCCACACCCAATAACAAAGTGGGTTGTATCTGACCATTATGAACAGTCTGTTATAATGTCCTTTTAAAACTTAAGGCAAAATGGTGCCTACGGTGACTTTGACTATAAAGTATTCGACTCTAAGCAGTGTACCTAGTGGCTTTTTCTCCCTTCCTCCCTGCCTTAGGTTTGCTATAAAACTTGATCTATCAGCAATGATATCAGTTCATTCTAAAAACCTTAACAATCTCCTCATGACTCCTGTGTGTGTTACAATAATATCTGGCATTGAAATATTTGATATTGGCCAGCAGAATAGAAAGTGAAATTCTTCCAACCTCCCTGTAGATACTCTGCAGATTTCAGGATGAAGACATGAAGAATATTTAAATTATAGGAGAAAATTCCTACATAATTGGCTAAGTTCCCAACAGCTTGCTATTGACCTTGTATATAATAAATTACACTATATATCCAGATCGCTATTACTTTTTTTTTTTGATCCTCAGTATAAATTCCATGAGCTTAAAGATGTTGGATTCCTGCACTATAACTTTCAAGACCCAGTAGGGTCTTGTGAAATTGCTTGTGTTTTTTTTTTCCTATAACACTATAAAAGCAGTTTGCCAAACCTGTAGAATGAATTCCAGCAATTCACATGAAATTGCTACAAGTTTCAGCTCTGTTAGGCTGTTCAGTGATACTCAAGCTAACTCAGGTACCAGAAGCAGTATAGCCAGGTTAGCATAGTGCCATGCCCAGACTCATGTGCTGCTTCTCAGCAGGGCTAATTTGCTCAAGTGGGGTGCTTTATTAAAATAGCTACATTGTTTCTGGTACTCTAGCTAGTAGGGCTGTGCAAAGCTTTGGTCCCTGATTTGATTCGGCAGAGATTCGGCCCGATTTGGTGGTGGCCAAATCTCTGAATCCAAATCGAATCGGAGGACCCTTTAATCTCTCCAAATCAATTCGGAACCCTCCAAAGCAATTCAGAGAGATCTGGATAGATTCAGCGATTCAGATGTAGATACAGCTTTAAATGTTTTTTTCTATATACCTCTAGGAAGCAGGGGCTCTGAACACTGTGGTGCTGGGGCAGATGCAATGTCCTACAGGAGTGCAGGGGACTCCCCAGCTCACTTGGCAGCAGACCTGGAAGTGGACAAGAAGCACTTCCGGTCCACTTCCTGGTCCACCAGAGAGTACACTGGGCTCTCCCCCCCGATCCCCGGCTCGGCAACTGGTGCCTCCTGGGTTTGGGAGGGGTCTCTCTGCGGCTGATCACCAAGCCAGGGAAGTATGGATGGGGGGGCCAGCACGCTCCCCGGCAGACCCAGAAGTGGACCAGAAGTGCATGTAAATTGCACCTGGTTAGCCCAACCAGTAGGGGGCCAGACTCCTGCCTGCCACCTAGTCACATAGCACCATACTTTCATCACTTCAGTGCCCTAGTCAGCCCCTCTTCCTCCCAGTGTTGCCACCTGGAGCCAGGGCTGACCCCTAATGCCCCTGGCCCTGGCATAAACTGCTCCATCCCAGCTCAAATTGCTGCTGTTCTGGGCACACATGTAGACGCTGCACCCAGGACTAGTTTACTTCAGTTCAAATTTCTCCGGAGTTTATTCCTTTGAATTAATTGCACGTGTAAATGCACCTAGCTTGTAGGAGATTCTTTCTGCACTGTCTAACAGTTCTCATGGTTGACTATAAAATGCTTTTCTCAGAAAATTAACACCTGATTTTGCCTGCTTAAGTGTAAACATGCTTTGCGCTGTATAATAATGACAATAATTGTTCTGTCGCTGCTTAATAGCAATTCCAATATCATTTTGGTCAGTTGTCATATTTCCACTTGGGCTTTCCCTTAGGCAGGCTTCTGCATTCCTCTTAAACTGACCTTATATGTTTAATTGTCCATTCCCTATCTCTGATTTTTTTTATTGTTTCTCTTTTCCTTGGCTTACTCTCTAACATGCAATATTAAGGCCAATGCTTTATAAAAGTCAATGGGCACATCTACACCTTCCAGTACAGGCCAGCAATAAACTGTGGACTTACTGCTCTGCAGTTTATTGTTCCCAGGAAGCTCCCGGGTGCATGTTTGCACATACACTCTGACCACAGCACATTGGGCTAGACTGCAGTCAGCCTGCCAGCCCAGGGTTAATCCAATCCAGCTCAGTGTGCTGTGCAGGGGCTGGCTGGGGCATGAAGGTGCTTCAGTGTGGGGCTAGCCAACAGGCAGCCCTGGCACTGAAGCACCTCTGTGCCCTAGCCAGCCAGTCAGAGTCTACATATGTGCTGCTGCACAAGAAAAAGCTCTGCAGCAAGGTAGTGCTTGTATTTACTAATAAACTCCACAGCAGGGTAGTACTTGTATTTAATATTTGTATTTACAAGTACTACCCTGCTACGGAGTTTATTAGTTTTGTGCACCCTAACAGGGGCATATGTGTAGATGCTAAGATGTTTACTGTGCAGTTAATTAGTCAACTGCACAGGAAATGTCTTGTGTACACATGCCCAATGTAATACATTACATCTATTGAGTTACCTTTTTGAAACAAACTTGAAATTGCCTTTGTTTAACAAGGTGTGTTTTCCAGATTACTGTCTCCAGATCAATAATGGCCCATCTTTTCATTCTTCTGTGGAATCCCATATCAACTTCCCCTTATTTTGCACAGGACTGATGGCAGGCTTGCTAGCCTATAGTTACCAAAATCATTCTGCTCTTTTGAATACTAGCCCAATATTATCTCTCTCTTCTAATCTTCTGGAATGTTTTCAGTATTCCAAAGTTTATTAAAGTTAATAGCAGTGAATGAGAGAGCCTTGGCCAGGCATTTCTTAAATGATTTAATATAATGAAGAACAAAAAGGCAGATTACATATTATATTATACATATGGAAGACATTTTCTTCAGTTACAGGCATATTACTTCCCTTTATGGGCAGATATAAGGCTGGATCAGACACCAAGATCTGAACACCTAAAAATGTTGAACTCCTAATCTGTCACTTCAGGCCTAAATCTGGTCATTCTACTAAATCCTAATTCAAGTTTTGTTTAAATGAATGGGGTAGAACTGCCATGACTTCAGTGGGCTTTGAATCAGGATGACAGTGAATGTACAGTATTTTCCAAATAAATCCTACAATACATGTGTTTGAAGCTTCAGTGTCTGAGATTTGTAACAAAACAAGCCCCAGACATCTATGACACAGACAGTAGACAAAACTAAGGGCATGTAATTAAATACAAAAAAACCAAACCCATAGACAATACATTTCCATACAGACAAGATAAAGTTCAAAGCAAGAGCTAAACAAAGACATATAATTATAAGGGACATTTATGATTGTATTTGGAAACTATGTAAAAACGACATTTACCATATTTATAAGCTGAATTGTAAATTCACATGCAGACAAAATTAATTTTAATATCCTTACACTAGTTTTTGTTTACATGATTCTATGCCAGTATTCAGACTAATGGCACGGATTTGTTACATCAAATAATTAGAACTTCATCCAGATCTTGGTGTTGGTGCCTGGGAGAAATAGGAAGCAGATAAAGTGCATTAAGAATATTGAATCTATTGTTGATGGGGGTGTTTTTCCAGCGCTGCATTCTGTCATGTGAATATGTTGTAGATAAAAGCAGTGCATAGGGAATATCAGTGATGGTTCTAGAACTGATGAGTATTCACAAGAGTCAATGTAAGATAGATTTTACTTCAGGCGATACCAAAGGTAATGAAAGCATTTGGTATATCTGTATACCCCCATATTTGCATACATGTTGACACATTTCATAATGGATACCAACTAAGTATCTGGATTACCTTCCATGCTTATGTATGAGTTCATGTATATTAACATTCTGATTGTCTTGAAAAGCCTTTTGGAGAGTTTGAGAAAAAACATGGTGGCCCCAATGCTGAACCTTCTTTTTCTAATATACTCACTATAGCAAAAAGTATAACACAGTGGATGTATCTACACATGCACTTTACTACAGAGCTGACTAATTAGCTCCGCAGTAAAACATCACCATCTACACGTGCACCCATATAACGGCACAGTAAATTAATTAACTCTGGTGTAGGATAGTACTGTCCCGGACAAGTACTATCTTACAGTGGAGTAGTTACATGTGCTGAAACTCATGTATAGATTGTGACTGAGGCTGGCTGGGGCATGAGGGTGCTACAGAGCAGGGCTAGCCCCATACGGTAGCACCCTTATGCCCCAGACAACCACTCCACAGCAACCACTCCACAGGCTCCAGAGCAGCCCCAGGTTGGCAGGCTGACCTGCCAGGGCTGTTCCACCCTGGCTCAATGTGTTGCGGTGCCAGTGCATGTATAAACACTGTGCCTGGGAACAATTTGTTACTGCACAGTCATTTAGTACTTATATACACATGAAATTAGCTTTGTTTAACAAGATGTGTTTTCCAGATTACTATCTTATCAATTATGGCCCATCTTTTCATTCTTGATCTGTGGAACCCCATATCAATGTCCTCTTATTTTGCACAGGATTGACAGCACGCTTGCTAGCCTATAGTTACCAAAATTATTCTGCTCTTTTGCATACTAGCACAATATGAGCACTCTCTTCTAATCTTATATAAACAAGTACTAAATGACATAACCTGCATTACTGCACAGTAGCACAATTAATGGCTTTTTGTAATGCTGAATGCACAGTAGCCCTAGACTACTGCACAGTAGTATCGTGTCACAGTTTCTGCCACATGATGTTACTGCACAGTAGTCTTGGGCTACTGCACAGTCAACATCTCATGCAGACGCAGGCACTTTGGAATAATCATCTCTTAATTCATAAAATTATAACTATAGTTTGTGGAACATAAAGTTATTGGAATTATGGAATCTGGGTGTACCTTCCTTGCAGAAATTATGAAGTCATGAGTAAAATCCCCCTGTAAATCTAATGAATAAAGCGACAGCATCATAAATGTAACAGGGATGAATTTCTCTCATAAATTTGAAAACTGAACAGCTGAACTACCTTAAAAGTTCACTTTGAAAAAAGTGAAATTAGCATGCTACTTCTATAGGAATTGAAAAGTAAGAATATAGAAACACAGGAATGGAAGGGACCTCCTGGGTCACTGAGTTCAGACTAGTACTAGCACAGGCAACTATGTCACAGATTCATAGATGTAGGGTCAGAAGGGACCTAAGTAGATCATCAAGTCCAACCCCCTGCCCTGGGCAGGAGAGAATACTGGGCTCATATGACCCCTGCTAGGTAAATGTCAAACCTCCTTTTAAAGACCCTCAAGGTAGGAGCCAGCACCACTTCCCTTAGAAGTTGGTTCCAGATCCTAGCTACCCTGACTGTGAAGTAGTGCCTTCTAAATGTCCAGCCTGAACCTACTCTCAAGCAACTTATGGCCGTTATTCCTTGCTACTCCAGGAGTGCTCAGGTGAACAGGGTCCCTCCCATTCCCTGCTGGTTCCCTCTGGTAAGTTTATAGATGGCCACCAGGTCCCCCCTCAGATTTCTCTTGTGAAGGCTGAACAGGTTCAGGTCCTGTAGCCTCTCCTCATAGGGTCTGCCCTGCTGTCCCCGGATCATGTGAGTGGCCCTCCTCTGGATCCTCTCGATGCTGGACACATCTCTCCTAAAGTGCAGCGCCCAGAACTGGACACAGTACTCCAGCTGCGGCCTGACCAGTGTCACATAGAGGGGGAGGATCACCTCCTTGGCCCTGCTTGCGATGCATCTGTGGATGTATGACAAGGCGCGGTTGGCCTTACTGACTGCATCCTCACATTAGCAACCCATGATCATTTTGGAATCGATAACGACTCCAAGATCTCTTTCTGCCACTGTGCTTTCGAGAAGGGAGTTCCCCAGCCTATAGGTATGCTGCTGGTTCTTACTGCCCAAGTGCAGCACCCTGCACTTTTCAGTATTGAATCCCATCCTATTCTCATTTGCCCACCCCTGTAACCTGTCCAGGTCCAGCTGTATCCTGTCCCTCCCTTCTAGTGTGCCCACCTTGCCCCAAATCTTGGTGTCATCAGTGAATTTGAACAGAGTGCTTTTCACCCCCTCGTCCAAGTCACTGATAAAGAAATTGAACAGTGCGGGCCCAAGGACCGAGCCCTGGGGGACTCCACTGCCCACATCCCTCCAGGTCGAATATGACCCATCCACCACCACTCTCTGAGTGCAGCCCCTCAGCCAGTTTGCGACCCATCTGACTGTGTAGGCATCAGTGCCACAGTTGCCTAGCTTTGTAATGAGAATGGGGTGGGAGACAGTGTCAAAGGCCTTCCTGAAGTCCAGAAAGACTACATCCACCATAACACCTGCGTCTAATGATTTTGTGACCTGATCATAGAAGGCAATCAGGTTGATCTAGCAGGACCTTCCCCTAATGAGCCCATGCTGTTTGCCCCTGAGAATCATCCCCCCTGCTGGTCCTTCCCATATGTGCTCCTGGATAATCTTCTCAAAGAGCTTCCCCAGGATCGAAGTAAGACTAACAGGCCTATAGTTGCCCGGGTCCTCCCTCCCTTTTTTGAAAATGGGGACCACATTGGCCTTCCTCCAGTCATCTGGCACCTGGCCAGAGCACCATGAGTGCTCGTAAAGCCGTGCCAGGGCCCCTCGATAACCCCTGCCAATCCCCTCAGAACCCTGGGGTGGAGAGCATCTGGACCTGCTGATTTGAACACGTCCAGCCCCTCCAGAAGTTCCCTTACTCAGTTCTTCCTGACCCTGGGCCTGGCAGAGTCACTCCTGAGTCCTTCCTGAATCTCAGTGGGGGAGTCCCAGTCCCTGCACAAAAAAATGGAGGCAAAGAAATTGTTATAAAGGTCTGCCTTTTCCTCTGGTGCAACCACCAGATTGCCAAGTATATCCTGCAAGGGCCTCACATTACCCAGTGCTTTCTTCATACTGCCTATGTATTTAGAAAAGGACTTTTGTTGTCCTTGATCCTTGATGCTAGCCCTAGTTCCATGTCTGCCTTAGCTTTCCTAACAGCCCCGCTACAAACCCGAGCGATGGAGGTATACTCCTCTTTGGTGATAGCCCCTCCCTTGCACTGGGTGTACAGCTCCTTTTTGTCATAAAATCCCTTTCATAACTTGCCCATGCTCCATCCTAATACTAGTTAATTTTTTATTCCACTCCTCCAGTTGGAAAACTGCTCCAGAAATTCTACTTTTCTGACAGTTAGAACAACTCTTCTAATTTTCAGCCTGTTTATATGCAATTATTAAACAACAGTTCTCCCTCCCTGGTTTTATACTCCCTACTTTTTGTTGTGAATTTATACAAAACAGCCATTTCACCCTCTCAGCCTTCCTGTAATAAGGTCAACCTCTTTTTGACAGATAAGCCTAAGTTTCCCTCATCATCCTAGTAACCCTTCTCCACCCCAGCTTGAATTCAACTTTCTTGAATATGGGTAACCAAAATTACACATGGTATTCCAGTTGAAGTCTCACCATTGCATTGCATTAATACTTCTGTCTCTCTACTCATACATTTTTAGGACCATATTTTGTATTTTTTAAGGACACACAATTCTGGCAGCTCATATCATCCTGTGCTTGACTAACATACCCAGATCTTCCTCCTGTTCCCCTGTGAGAGCTATGTTTAATGACTGCAGGGATGCACTATGTCATCCTAGTATCCATGCAGAATTTTCCTGAAAAAATGTGCTTGGATTTTACCATAAATGTTCCACATGGAAGTTCATGTTGTTTATGGTTTTTTGTATGATTTCACTGCTCACTGTGACCTAGGAAGCCAAAAAATCATTTTAATAGGTGTGATATTTATGGAAGAACTAGAAAACCAAACATTTGTTTTTCTTCTCACTCTCTTCTTCCCTCCCCCCCCCCCCGCAACCGTTTTGTGAATGTCATAAAAGATCTGGTGAACCTAAACTAATATAGGCTTCACTGAGATTTTTCACAGATATGATGGCCAGAAGGGAGCCTTGTGATCATCTAGTCTCATTTCCTGTATGGCATGGACCATGGAATTTCAACTGGTAATTTCTGCATCAAAACCATAATTTTTTTTGGCAAGGTCACCAATTTGGCTACTGTCCTTCCTAAGCTCTCTGAAGAGAGCAGAATCACTTTCTCTTCAGGGAGGTCTTTACTGAGCAACCCTTTGTCTTCAGAATGAGGATTATAATGGAATGTACTAGTTGCCTGGTTCCTTTTCACTTGATAGACTTTCTGGCCACTCTGGCTTCTTCTACAGTACAAGAAAAATGTTGTCACCATAAGCCTTATTTTTAATTTAATTCAAGCCAGGTTTAAACAGTAGTCCCTCGTATAATTGATAGGAAAAGCTTTGTTCTCATTTATGTTCCAAGTCAGATTTTGAATAATCTGAGAAGCTACTGGATTTCTACTTTACTTAATTTTTTTTACTGCTTATCTTTAGGCATAACCAGGGTGCAGTAAGTTGTACCATCACATTTCCTTAAATTGTGCTTGCAGGTAGCTGGTAGTTCAAATAGGAAAACACAGTTCACACTCTCTGGGGGAAGGAGCTTTAACTTTTAATGGAAGATGGGCATCTAACTCACATATATACTTTTGTAAATGTCAGTAGGTGCTGACATACATCTTTAGATCTGGCAAAAAAGTACAGAGGGCATTTTGGATGATGCCCTGTTGAATGATTACACCTTCTGCATAATCCTAGGCTCCATGCAGTACATACTGCAGATATTTGTTGTCTTACTACCTAAGTTCTCCTTCATAGTGCAGTTACTTGGTTGCCAGTAGCTTTGTATTTGCTATTTCTGTTTTGTGTAGAGAAGGAAATTTACCTGTCATCAGCAATTGGCCCTTTTGCATTAACAAAGGTCTAGATCTATGTTCTGGCCATTACCAGTTTTTCTACACTATTTGTTGGCTAAGCCCAGGATCACTGCCAAGAAATGAGTCCTGAATACTCACTCCCTCTGCCTCTGTTCTAAAGACCATAAATTAGGCCACATGTATGGCTTAGAGCATTCCTGAGCGCACAGCCCAGCACCACATTTACTCTCTCTCTTGGTAGCCTGAGCATGATACTCAGCCACATCTCCTATAGTACAGATGGTAAAGGAATTGCTTTGACATTCTTAAAACCACCCGGGACTTCCCCTATATTAGAGAACTCCCCCTGCAGACTTTTAAACTATTTGGTGCACAGCAGTCTTAGCAGAGCTGTCTATCTGGCCTGAATACTAAGAATACTATGAAAGGCAGGCAACTTAGAAACTCAGGAGCCACTTCTGTATGTGCTGGCCACAAATCTTGCTTCCCCTGCCAATATACTTATGGTTTGGCATTTGTAGACACAGCACAGCTGTCCAGCTGATAAACTGACGCACTCTGGGTGGCCCTTGTCTCTGGAGATTTTACAACTGCTTGTTGCTCCACCAGACATGAACTGAAATCTTCCAAACTCTCCCACAGAAACTTTCCTGGTATACTGTTGTCAAGTTCAGAACATGAATCCAGAACAGACTTTTTACTTCTGCTAACATTTGCTTCCCTCTGCTGCTGCTCTCCTTCAGCTAGCTAACTGGTGTCTGTGATGAACCCATGCCTTATGTACCAATTCAGTATTTTCATCAATAGGGTGGAGGTAGGTATAGTAAGGATCCCCCCTAAGATCTCCCCTTGGTATGAAAGAAAAAATATTGTGTATGCTGGATACTTAAATCCAAAATTGTAGATAGTATTAGCTGTGTACCTTGCAGTTCTGTGATTTCCAAATCTCTATGATTTGATACATGGTCAACACAGAGGTTAAAGAGGCCATCATATGCTGGTTTACAAAGGGGCGACACAGGGAAAAATATATCCCCAGCTGGGCAATTAGTTGCATAGCTGGATTGCTATAGAATTATCTCAGCTCCACCACTGGGTCACCTCCATTTAAATATCATAATGCAGTTAGTGAGAGCTGTCTAGTGTTTACCTTGAATTTCATGTAGTGTTGGATTTAGTTATAGCATCTATCCAAACTATGCGGCCTGGAATTCCACTACTTCACTCTCTCATGGTTCAGATAGTAAAAGGGGAGAATATTTTGCACCTGAGGTTACTTCAGGATTTGATGTTTCAAGTACAAGAAGCTAATTGCCACAGATTTTATAGGTCATTGTCTACATGCAGTCAGTATCTCATTCACTTTTGACAGCTCCCACATCATTAAGCTTAGGCAATGTGCAAAGGAGGGGTCACAGACAATTCTGCCTTCATGCACAACTCATGCTACACTGGAACTGTTATTGGATGCCATGAATACAAGGCCAAAGGAGAGAATTCAGTTTAGCTTTCACCTCCTTTAGCTTGTGCAACAAAGTAATTGAAGTACGTAGTATCTCCAAATTGTGCGTAACCATTACTGCTATTGCTGATATAACCTGACAAATCACAAATAAATCCTTTCACAGTCATATTGACCCAACAAAAGCAGATCCAGTTTGTGCTCTTATGCAAGGTAAAATAAGCTTCTTTTATATATCAAAACACAACGCACAACTCCAGTGTCTGTCTGTCAAGATAATGCTCTTGCCTCTTAGTCTAATGTACAGTAATGTTTGGAACAGTGTTACAATTACTCTCAAAGATAAATACATCCAGCTTGTTTCTTACCAACTGAAAATAACCCATAGAATTAGTTTCTAGATAAGCTCTCACTGTGTGCAAGTACAATGCACAGGGCGTGTCTATACAAGATGCTAACTGTGCAGTAGTTGAATAATATTGTGCAGTAGCACATCACAGAAAATTATTTACAATATAATCAAGTACTAAATGAATGCGCAGTAACTAGAGTTACTGTGCAGTAGCACAATGAATGCCTTTTTCGTGACACTACCATGCAGTAGCTGAATAATATAGCAAAGTAGTGTATTAGCACAGAGATTATACAAGAGTAATTGTATAATCAAGTACTAAATAAATATGCATTTTGTCTAAGTGGCCTAAAGGTGGGATGTAAGGTCTGGGCAGCCTTCACTCTTCCAAAACTCCTGCCTAGGCATATGCATCAAAGGCCTGGGTGACCTCTCATGCATACACCATGATCTGGAAGGATCAATGGTTGCCAAATAAATGTGCAGTAACTACTGTGCAGTAGTTTGCCAAATAAATGTGTGGTAGTGTCTCATGTAGATGCTCCTACAGTGTATTAAATATACCAGTATTTTGGTAATTTTGGTGTTAAGAAACACTGTTGCGAAAAACTCCTAAGAATTTGTATATAGGTGAATCCAATATATTTTTGCAGATATTACTCTATAAATATGGAATTTAAGAGAGTAATATTATTTCTCAAATAATAAAATCATATTATAGCATGCAACAATCTGGTTCTGAAATATGGATGTAATTCTTAAATTATTTCTGTAGGATGGTTCAAATTACCCGTAGAAAACATTTCTTCTTCTATTACAACTTTTCTATAAGGGAATGATCATTGGCTATTTTCAGTGGATCCAGACTTCGTTAGGATCTCACCAAAAATCAGCAGGGTGAGGACTGGGTTTCTGGACTTTCCCAAGGACAACAGGTACAGGGCTGCCTTCTGAACAATTGCTCTGACAGACTCAAAAGAATAGCTGGCTTTCCTTCCATCTGTAACCTGTGCAGCAATGTTATGCTTCTCCTTCAGTAAGTCTGCTTATAAATGAATGCTTTCAGACATGAGTAATGTTAGAATAGGAATTAGTGAGAACATAGTTATGCCTCCACTGTTTACAATTAAGACCATGGCTACCTCTTCATTAACTCAAGCAAAAAAGGCATTTACTCCCCCCTTTTTCCTCAAGTTCAAAAAAACTGTGGCCTAATGTCTAGAGACTCATTTTAAGTGTGTATGCTGCTGCTGATTGCTTATCTGGATATAGTAAATGCCTTGTTTCTGGTTCTAGTGAATGGTTCATGATGCCACAAAAGTGAAACTTGAAAGCCAACTAATTTACTTTTCACGTATCATGAAGGTATAAGGAAAAACCACTCTAAATAAATACAATTATATATACCATCTATGGTACCATAAAAGAAGATCCTATGGTTAGTCCACTTAGAAACTAATGCACTTAATTATGTCATTGAGATCTATGGATGATGTGTGGGGGAACTTAGAGCCCGAGAGTGGCCCTTGTTTCAGAGATGGTTCTTCTGCACTATGCAACTGCATTTATCTGTCACTACAATCTGCCTGACAAATAGCACTTCAGTTCCCCCATGTGGCTATTTAATTTTATGGTACAAATCAAAACCAACAGAGCTTTGAAATGGAAGGCTGACTCAATTTTCTATTGGTAAAGACAAGATTAAAGGCTTTTACATAATAATTCCACAGACCATCTTCTAAGAAACTTGATTGGTAAAGCTTATAGTACCTTGGTAGAATGAGTTTCTGGCACCAATAACCATTGTCTTCAAAGTTTTAAGTCACTGATTGTGCTGTACCACAACTCCAGCAACTATATTCTACATCTTTTTTTCCCCATCCCAAGATGAATGTTTGTATGTTACCACTAAGCCCGTTCCCTTGTTGCTCCACATTTTTATAATAATCACAGATGTCTTCTTAAGCAAATTCACAGTCATTTTTGTCAGCATTGCTGTAGAAAGGAACTGCACATACTGTAACTTGAAAAAATGCCTTTTTTCTTCAGCATTCTTCTTTGTACATTTATTTTGTAGCCAAGACTAGAGTGGGAAAGGAGAAGATAACATCTGAGTTGGGGTGACCAAAATACTTAGAAAGAACAATTTAGTCTCTTAAACAATGCAATAAGTTAGATTGCAGTAGTAATTCAAATTAAGGCAGGGGGTTGAATGCAGAGCCAAATGCCTATGCAGTCCCAATGACCCAGGCTGTCATGTGAGGTATACCCGCACTTCTTTATTTGCTTGTTTATTCTGAGTGACTTCAAGGGCATCTGATGTGATAAAACATGGTCAATGTCCTGGGTTCTGCTGGGGAGAGTTAGGGGTATTATCTTTCTGGAGTTTTTCCCTGCAGTCATGATGATATCCTTTTGGGGGTTAATTTTCTGTTGAATAAGCAAGTCAGGTTTGAAGGCACTAGTCCAGATTGTAAACAAGTCAGTCTGTTTGGAGCTTGCTTTGGCAGCTTTGCTGACATTATTATTTGTATTAAAATATTTGCTAACCTATTCTTCATAAAGCCAAGTATGTTTCTGTGAAAAGGAGAGGCAATATTGACATTTGTCCCATTTCCAGTAGCCATAGTCTCACTTAGATTTGTTATCACTGGTTAGTCTCCGTCGTTCTAGTGCACTGAATTTGGGACTACTGGAATTCTGGATCTGGTCATATTGCCAGTCTGCTCCATGGTCAAAATCCTGATCATTTGCCTAAGGGGAATAAGCAGAAACTGCCCAGTTCCAGAATTCTTGTGGCAGAATTCAATGCACCAAGGCTGCTGAGGCTAATCAGGGGTAAAAATACTAGCAGCCTCATGGGCGACTGGTGCCTCCTGAGTCTGGAGGGCACCCACAGAAGCCGGCAGCAGCGGCAGCAAGGACGGGGCTCGTGAGCACCTGCAGACTTCGCCAGTGGCGGCAGCAGTAGGGACAGAGCTGGTGAGCACGTGCAGATGCTGCCGGCAGCGTCAGCGGTGGGGACTGCCCTGTGGAGGGCGGGGCATGTGCCCCCCCCCCACCATGTCTCCCCATCAGTCATCTATGAACAGCCTATTTAAATAGTTTGGATGAATAGCAGGATGTAGTGTGCAAAAGGAATTTAGCTCATCCCATTCTCATTGGGCGCATTTACATAAGACACTACTGCACGGTTGAGAGAATTACTGCATAGTAAGTGTCACCGTCTACACCTGTAGATCCTTACTGTGCAGGAATCTGCTACCTGCAAATGAAAGTAGCAAATTAACTGCTGAGTAATTACTACACAGTAAGGCACATGTAGATGGCTGACTTAGAGTTAGCTAGGCAGAAGTGGGTAGGAGATTGCTCCCTGCCCCTGGGAGCTGCCTGCTGCTAGGGTGGGCTCCACCACTGAAGCCTGGGTGGGGACAATGTTCCCCTGCCCCTGCAGCAGGGAGCTCCCAGCTCCTGCTCTGCAATTGCAGAGTGGAGGCCAGGATCTCCCTCCATGGGGAAGGTTCACCAGACCTGCACCAGACTGGGACAGTTCCTGGCCAGCCCTGGGTTGCATGGAGAAGTCTGCACATGTGACCGAGAAATGGTTGAGGACTGCCCCATTTTGGACAGTTCCCAGCCAACTCCAAGGGAGGAGCAGGTCCCTATCCAGCTGAGGGTTCACTGCTAGCTGCCACACTGGCAGATTGGGTAAGAGGGCTGGGATCTGCCCCTGCCCCACAGCTCTTTCCAAGCCCTTTGCCCCTGATAGGGGAGCAGGGGCTGGGAGTTCTCTGCTGAGACATTGTCCCCACCCAGGCTCTGACCCATCCTAGCAACAGGCAGCTCTCAGCCCCAACCAGAAGACAGTTTTCTCCTGACCCCGTGCTCCCTGTCAGCCCCTGGGCTAATACCCAGGGCAGGGCTGTCCCTAGGGCAGTGGAATCAGAGTGACCACCCCAGGCTCCACACTTTGAGAAGCCCCATGGAGCCAGGTGGAGCAGCAATGGTGTCCAGCTGCTTGCTACCCCACTGCCGATGCTGCTGCCGATGGTGGCAGCAGCTTCTCCGGGGCCAAGGCCAGGGCCGGGGCAGGGTTGGGGCCCTGCCTGGGCTGATTTTCCCTGGGCCCTGCACCCTGCTCAGGTTGCCTCTGACCCAGGGGGAACCTAGAGCTCCCCCTGGCTGCTTCAGGGAGGCAGAGCAGGGTGGGAGCAGCCCTTTCCAAGCTACTCCCATTGGGAGAAAGTCTGCTTGTGAAGACACCTGCCCAGTGTGGATTTACTCCAGAGTAAATTGCTCTGAAGTAAACCCATCCTGCAGCATTTACACTGTAGACACATGCATTAGGTAAGCTTGTTGTTCTGTGTCTGTACAGTGCTTAGCATAATGCAGATGCAGTACATGACTAGGATTCCCAGGTGCCACTGCAACACAAATAATAATAAAAATAGTATTACGTCTGTTCATAATTGAAAAAAAAGAATTATACAAACAATGGAAAACTACAATGACTTTTTTACTGCTTATATATTATTATTTATATAGGGCGCTTGAGAGATCCATGACACTGTTCAAAACAAAAGGCATCATCTTGGAGTCAGATTGTTCAGTCTCATAGGGTGCCTATACACGTACATTGAAGCTGCTCCAGCATGCTGTGGTTACAATGTTTCGGAGCAGACTGGATTAATTGAGTCGGCTGGAGTGTGGTAATTACTGCAGTCCAGCAGACTCCAGTGTTGCATCCCCATGCTGAAAAATGGTGGGGACAATGTCCCGCTGCCCCAGCAGCAGGAAGCTCCCAACCACTGCTCCATGATTGCAGAGCAGGGACTGGGATCTCCCTGATGCTGGGGCAGAAGGACATTGTCCCTGATGGGGCTCAAGTGGTGGCCTCTCCCCCAGCCAGCAGCAGGCAGGTTCTGGGGATGGGGAACAACGTCCCAGCCCCCACCAGGAGACAGTTGTCCCCTGGCCCCATGCTCCCTCTCGGCCCCTGCTCCACAATCTCCTGCCCCATTTTGCCTGTCTGACAGGGAGCACATTTGCTCCTGGTTGGCTGTCTACACATGCCGTACTGTGCAGTAGTTACTCCCGAGTAGATCTGCTACTTGTATTTACAGGTAGAAAATTAACTGCTGAATAGCGCAAATTACTGTGCAGTAAGCATCTGCACATATAGATGGTGATGCTTACTGCATAGTAATTTGCTCTAATCTTGAATAAAGTGTCTCGTGTAGACACAGCCACAGTCTTCCAGGGAGTGGGAGCAAAACTCCCTGGGATGCTGTAGGACTGTGCTGCATTTTCTCTCAGAAGTGTACAGACATTTGCTCTCTGAGGAGAAACTCTCTTGGGAAACTCTCTTGTATACTTGTGGATAAGTGATACAAGACTAAGCAAGGACAGGAGGGGGGAATGATGTTGATCTTTGTCAGTTGTTTTTTGACAGCTGCTTAAGGTAAAGCTATTAGAGGCAAGGTTTTTTATACTTTCTCCATTTGTCCTTTCTCTTCACTGTCTCCCACCCCATGTTTGATGTGTATTATAATTTCTGACAAATAATAATTTTAAAAAACAGGGATAAAGAGCAGAAGGCACTTGCAAATGAGGTATGGGGTCTTTCCCCACATTTTCCAGTGGAAGAAAGATCACATTTACTCCTATAATATGTAATAAGGTAAGAATGTGAATTACTGGTATGCACGTAAAATAGGATTTTCAGAAGCATTTGGGACTGGCCTAATTCTAATCCCATTGGATTTTACGGAAGCAGAGTTGGATCAGTGCTGAGTTCTTTTGATAAACATTTATTGTCAAGGAAATTTGAGACAATGCACTCTGATGCAGTGACATAGCAGGGCAGTTCCATTCCCTGGGCAGCAGTGCAGAACTGTTGGCAGTACGGTCATCCAGCAGTTGCTGGTTTTGAACTCCCCCTAAGTAGATGCCTGGGACTGCTGCCCTGGTTGCTCTCCTCATAGCTATGCTCTGCTCTGATGGCCAGGTTCTCATTTGACTTCTCAGCTGATCAAAATTAGCATAATTCCCCTGAAGTCAGGGTAGCTAGGCTAATTTATACCTGGGCATTAGAGGTGTGTGAAATGGGCTGTATTCGATTCACTGTCCCAACTCAATTTGGCTGAATCTGAATCAGAAGAATCAATGCTGATTCAGGAAATCAGCAATTTGGACATAGACACAGCTTTAAATATCTTTTCTACAAACCTCAAGGTACCAGGTGTGGCTCATGGACACTGTGATGCTGGGGCAGATAAAGTGTCCCACAGGAGGGCAGGGAGGCCCCTACGTGCTTGGCGGCAAACCCAGAAGTGGACTGCCGGGGAGTGCACAGGGTACCTCCTCCCCACTTCCCCTAGCTCAGCGATTGGCCACGGGGGGACCCCAGGTGCCCTCCCAGACCCAGGAGGCACCAGTCATTGAGCCAGGGAGGCACGGGTCGGGGCTCACTGCATGCTCCCCGGAGGACCTGGAAGTGGACCAGAAGTGCTTCTGGTCCCCTTCTGGGTCTGCTGCTGAATATGTGGGGGACCCGTGCTCCTGTGGGACACTCCATCTGCCCCAGCATCACAGCATTCACGAGCCGCCTGGTACATTGAGGTATGCAGGAAAAACATTTAAAGCTGTGTCCATGTCCGAATCGTCAACTCTTTCCAAATCTCTCCAAATCAATTCAGAGGGTTCTGATTTGACTTGGAGAGATTAAAGGATCTCCCAATTTGATTCAGATTCAGAAATTTGGCCGCTGAATCGGGCCAAATCACCACCGAATCGAACCAGCAACTGAAGCTTCGCACAGCCCTACTGGGCATCTCTTTTGGAAATTCCCACAAATCACACTTCTCTATCACAGCTTCTTGATGAATCTTTTTTATTCTCTTAGGGGAGCCCTCTCTTTTTACTATTTTTCATTTCTTTCCCCTGCTGTCTCTTTTGCTTTTTTATCATTTCATTTCCTTCCTTCTCTTTACAAAACTATTCTCATCATCATCACACTGAGCTAACACATCACTTTTATCCTTATTTGGTGTGGATGTGCTGGCTGTGCAACAGGCAAATCACTCTACAGTATCTTTATTCTTGTGTTTTGACATTTTTAATAGCATGCAATTATTGGATGAATTTCCTTGGTATAGACCTGATCCAACATTTTTGTATTGTCTTCGTTTTCAGACTGTAGTAATTAGCAGCATTTTAAAAAATGACAAACTTTCCTCTATTTGCCACTTTATCCTTCTCATTTTTGTTAACTTCTTTCTATCACAGGTCATCCCTAATATTTTCATCATCTCCTAATGCCTGACCTGGCTTTTACAGAGGCTGCTTTTATACTTATCTATGAACTGGCAAGCACATTCTTCAGTAGGATGGTTTTTCTCTTACTGTGGCTTCTTCTCTGCCTATGCTTCTTGTCTTTTGGTTTGTCTTTGTCCTTTTGTCTTTCTGATTTTTGGCTCAGCTCTATAGTAGCAGAGACAAAACTATTTTCGCTCTAGCTGAGAGTATATTACAAAATGGAGAAATGCTAATGTCTCCTGTAGCTAAGTTAATACAAGGCATTCCATGATAAACTTGATTTGGAATTCCAGCATAACTTTGTCAAAATGAAATTCATCCCACTGGAAATTTCACAGGCATGAACAGGCTAGAATTTTCCAGGAAAATTTGAGAAATATCAGGCATTTAGCAGATACCAAGATTCAAACATAGGGTGACCTCACCTTTTGGGTATTTTCGTAAGTTTTTTTAAAAGGATGTCATAACTCAAAAAACTCCCTTGACCTAGAACTCTAAATTGGGTTCACTGTGTTGTCCCTGGCAAAAACTGGTACCTTGGACTAATTTTGGAATGTTTGGTGGTTATTATTTTTATATTAGTAACAGCAGTGTCTATGTACATTAGAATTGTTCTGAATACTTCATGCTGGCTTGTGCATTGTGTACAGACTACATACCAACTAGCTCTCTGTACTTAAGCAATGTATCACATGTTCTTTGGAAGTATGTAGTCAAAGGCTACTACAGACCTAACCAATTGCTGTTGTGTGTGTTATGTAGGATTTCAGAGGCACCCAGCCTGAGGCATCTTGTGATCTCCCCAATAGATCTACCCAGGAGTTCATGTATGGCTGGTCAACTTCACAGGAGTTCCTCTGGACTCCACAAGTCTCACAGAACCTTTTTTCCCCCTCGCCTTCAGCCAGAGGTAAAGTCCCAGAACTTTCTGCTGCTGGGCTATCCCTCAGTGCCTGCCTGTTACCTGTCTGCGGTTAGGGTTCCCTTCATTAACTAGAGCTAGAGTTTCTCACGCATGGATGCTAGTGGAACAATTCTTAAGCATTTTTTTAAACCTAAGAATTACAAAACATAACACTTTGCTAAACTGGAAAGGACAGTAGCAGCAACTTGAAAAGGAAAAAAATGGGAAGAATGTTGCAGTTCAAAAAGCTCAACTACTGGCAAGTGAAAGCATGGAAGCATGCAATGTATGAAAATGGAGATTTTAGGGCAAGTTGCACTTAAACATGTGGACAGAGATGTTGTTTTAGCCAGGCCTGAATTCCAATGCCTGAAAAGTAAATGTCTTTGAAAATTCAATATAACTTCTAAATGTTCAGCTCCAGACTCTTTCGGATGGTCCCTGAGTTCTTTGCCCTTAGTAAAAACTTATGTAAATCAAGAAAGTGTATTGTGTTCATATTTTTACTATAGCAGTACAGTAGTTTGAGTACATAAATGTATTATTAATAGTAGAGGCTGAGCTTGTCAGCAGTGCTGACATAACTCTGCTCCTGTTAAAGTCATCAAAGAAGATCTTTTCAAAGTTAGAGACACATTTTGAATTTTGGCAAATCCCGTTCTTTCACAAGTTAGCCCTGCTTAGAAATTTCTGTTACATCTTTTGGGTATTTCCATTTCAATAACCACCTCCTCCCTGTTGTCATCTCCATTGCATACTGTCCCAAAAGTCAGTAAACTTAGGCAAGTTCCATACTCAGGACCTTCTAACAATAAAGCCTTCTGGGTTTGAGTCCAGTCAAAAGCTGAATCTCAGTTGATTTCAACCATCATGAGCAACCTTTAGCAACTGCCACCCTCTCAACTTCTAAAAACAAATCAAAGTTCCCAAACCAACTTAATTCATTTAACACACACGGTTTTAGCGCCTATTGTCCATTCTTCCTCCATAGCATTTTTTAAAGAATCAGAATGGATCTGTGTGTGTGTGTGTGTGTGTGTGTGTGTGTGTGTGTGTGTGTGTGTGTTTGTGTTTGCTTAGGAAGATTCACCTCCTTGGTTCACTGCTGTTTGGACTAAATAATTCATGTTATCTCCTAAAGTCCTGAAGGAAAAGACTGGGGACACTTGTCCAAATACCACAACTCATCAGGGTGTCAGACTGGTATTAAAAAGTCTTTCCATTAAATGTTGATGTTATGCTACCACCTTGTGGACAGAATATAAATAAGGGTTTCATTACATGTTAATTTTAGGCGGTTCCTGGAGTTCTTAATCTCTAGATTGTCCACACACGAACACATTAAACTAGTTTTAAGCTACCTTTAGGTGGCTTCAAGTTGCACCACTCCATGGCAGGTTTATCTCTGATCTGTGTTATCCAGCTCATGTTGCACTAATGTGTGTACCCACCTGCTCAGCCACTGCCATTCTGTGTCCAAGCCTCAGCCCAGAGAAGAGTGGCAGCCTGGTGGCAGCAGCAGCAGCAGTGGCTGGGCAGGTGGGTTCCCCTTCTCTGCCTGCTCCCCTGGGACACTGCCAAGAGCCAAAAGTAAGCTGGGGGAGGGGAGCAGGAGGAGATCCCTGCTGGTGGGGGGGAAGGGAGGAAACCCCAAGGGGAAAGTGGGGAGCCACCAACCTGGATAGGCTCACTATCCCTCCCACCCTCCAGATTAGGCTGTCCAACTAGCCGTCCATGGGACACATGAGTCCCATGAGGGGCTATTGTAACCCCAGGGCTTCTGCCAGGGGCTCTCCCTCTCTCCTCTAGCTTCTGCTTCTTATCCACACTTCTGGCACATCAAGGCTCAGGGAGCAGAGGGTGAACCTCTGGCTGCATGAGCACACAGTGCAGCTGTGGAAGCTGCCACAGTAGGGTGCCTGTGCAGGTGTGCAGTACAGTGGACAGGGCAGTGGTGCATTGGTGTGGCATGTGACCAGGGGGCCAGTGGCTTACTCTGGTGCAGTCTGCAGGCATGTGGCTCCAGTACTGCAAAAAATGAACTGGCTGACCTGGTCACAGGTAGGGAAGTCAGGGGTAGAAATCAGTCATGATGGATGTGTGATTCCCATGATAGCTTAGCTGCAGAGACAGCTGGGTGGTAATTGGTAGAGTAAAACTTAGCCCTCCCCCTTTTTCTCTTTTCTTCTCTTTTCTCTTTATGGCAGCTATGTCTGTTTCTTGGGGCGTGTGCAGATGAAACGGGGGCCCTAAATTGAAGCAGTGGGCTTTTAAAAATACTGCAATTTAGGACCAATTAAACCCCTGTGTCATGCACACACCCAACTTACCTGCCTCTCTGGCAGCAGGGAAGGGAGGGTGAGCTGCCGGCCAGTGGAGCGATCCCTGGGCTGTGGTGGGGACTAGTGCTTCCCTCCATGGAAGCAGCACCCCCCACTCAAGGCAGCATCCGCCTGCAGGTACCTGGCTTGGGTGGTCCCAGGGGGCACCACAGCCACAGAAGGAAGCACCGGGCCCCTGTGCAGCTCAGGCTGGCAGGCAGGCAAGCTCTGGGGGAGGGGGAGGAAACAATCAGGCTTGCCGCTTTTAGTTTTGCTCTCTCGGGTGGAGCCTGCCTTCCCGGGCTGCTGCCAGGCTGGCTGCAGGGCTTCCTGCAGAGCCTCTGAGCTGCACGGAGCCCGGTGCTTCACTCTACAGCTGGTAGGGCAGCAAAGTAAAACTCCTCAGAGGAGGTTTAGTTTGTTGCACCCTAAGTCATTTAAAGTGTATTACACTGCAAATTCGCTACAGTGGCTGTAATTAATGCACAATACACTGCCAAGGCATGCAAACACCAACATCCCATATGCAGTGCAAAAGCATTTAGCCCACTTTAAAGTGTCGTGCACACATGCCCCTTGTTTCATCTACACACAGCCTTGATGGCATTTGAGAGGGGAATTGTTTGTACTTTCCATAGTCCTTTGAGGTCACTTTCCTTTCCATTCCATGAGGCTCCAATCCTGCCCCATTTCTTTATATGCCATTCCTTCCCAGAAGACATACAATGTGAAGACAATAACATATGTTAAAGCTGACAGAAATTTCTATCCCTTTGACTAGATTTTATGTGTAAATCATACATCATCAGCCCTTAAATATGGAATGCAGGATAAGTCTTTAAAGCCCAGATCCACAAACAAACCCTTTTTATGGCTGCCACCTAGCCTTGAAGAGCCTACAGGCCTTTAGTGCCTTAGCTGTCATGTGCATGTGAACAACCATCCTATCCTGATAGCTGACTGCATATGACTGCAGAGTTCATCTCCTGTTTTCACTTTCTCTCTCTCATGGCCCACTTAATATATATATAAAAAAAATATGATGGCTTCATTCTTGAAAGCGCTTTAGCTTCAGATGCTCTTCTGGCATAGGGAAAACTGGGTTCATCTTTCTGTTCCAAGTCAGATAGAGTGAATATTCTATATCTCCCAGGTGACTGCCCTAACAGCATCTACAGTTGGTCACACAGACAGCAAACCCCAAAATGCCTTGTCTCTGCCTGTCTCATGTAGGGTTGCCAACCCTCTCAGATTGGCCAAAAGTCTACTGGAATCAGCATTGATCTCCTGGTGACTATTGAAAGCAATCCGGGAGATTGATATTGTGAATGGGTTGAACAGTACAATCAATGACATTACATCATGTTGGGAAAAAAAAATTCTCTGAATAGCTTCAGTCAGAGTTGGCAACCCTAGCTCATACCTGAGACTGGCATGCTGACCAGTTTTGGCCGTGTAGGTCAGGTATATGGAAAAACGCCTAGTTCGAGAATCCTACTGGGCCTTAGGCATGAAATAGCTGTCCCAGCTGCTTGGTGGTATCATGGTTTAGGTAAATACACACACGCCCCCTGGGAGAAATTTAGGCGCTAAGGTTTTTCATGAGAAAGGGCTGATCTGGCTGGGGTGCTTAACTCCAGGAGAAGGTCTATGGCTGAAAATCCCTCCTGTATGGAATAAGGAACCTAAAAAACTTGAGAGCAGAGGTTAGTTTTGGCCCCCAGCCTCAACATTTCCTAATCACTAGGTTAGGTGACTATCCATTTGGCATGTTGGCTTCTGCGAATCCCATTCTGAAGCTCCTAACTCTCTCCAGTGCATTGTACAGGAAGCCAGAGGCCCAAGGATTCTACTAGGTGACAGGACACCTGAAACTGTGCCTAAACCCCTGTGTGAAGCTATGCCTAAACCTATAGTGCTGTATAGGTTTCCTGCCTGAACGTGTATGTAACAGAATGAAATCTCAGTCTTGTCATTAGACCTGTGCTAATTGAATCCACTTGAGTTTACTAGTGAAAGTTCTTTTTCTTGATTCTTTTTGCTGGGGCCCAGAACTACATGAGCTGTGCTTTTTTCCTCTACTTCTCCAGCTTGTCAGGGAAAAGATACTCATAAGCAAGGTCTATTTGTGAGTTTCAATACTGGCCCTCCTTTTTTCCCATATTATAGTTGCTTTTAATTATTTTTTGTAGCCTACACAAAAGTATGCATGTATTCTTTTAATCTTCATGTTGGCATGTGGTATAATTTGCAGTAGTCCCACTAATGGTAATGGAAGTATGGCATTATACAGCAAGAGCATATCATATTAGGACTTCATTGAGGGCCAGGCCTGTAAAATCTTCCCCATTAGTTCCAAATAATTGTTAATTGATACTTAAAACCTTCTCAAACTGTGAAGAAAGAAAGAAAGTATTCTGGAGTAGCTAATCATGAACAAGTTCTTAACCTATTTTTCTTATTCAAAGTATGAAAGACCAATTTTCTCCTAAAAGCCCTTGTCATGCTGCCATTCCTGTTCATAGGCAGACCAAGCAGTCAGTGCAATCTGAAAGACAATTTTCTTTGTCTAGAAATTCCCTTTGGTCTTTCTTTAACCCAGCTAGGCAAATGAGGATAATGTAGATTTATGCAAGTCAGTAATATGTAAAAAGAATCTCATTCAAAAAAGAGTTACTCAATCATCTTGCACACATCAGAAGAAATGAATACCTCAATAAAATAATTACAATGTCAGTGATGTTTTAATTTAATAATGTGAAAGGATTTCTGGAAAGTCTATTTTATACCAAAAGCATGTTCTGCTAACTACTGAGTTAAATCAGCCAAGGAAGGAAAATGAGAAAAATTAGAAAAAGTTTGTAACAAACAACAGTGGATAATAAGTAACATTTATATGACTTCTACCTAACTTCTTACAGCTAACAAAATGTTTCATGAGGGAGCTAAACAGAAGAATCGGATTCAGTTTCAAAACTTGCATTTGTAGGACGCTAGAGACATATGAGTTGAGTGAAATCACTTTGTTTACTTAGATCTAGACCAAGAAATATGAACTAACATAAGATTCAGAACCAAACTGAACTGTCTGAAGTACGAGGATTAAATGCTCTACAAATTTCATTCCATCATCCAACACACATTCCATTTGTAACCCATCAGTTTTGGGATCAATTCAGGAAATACTTAAAAACAAGATTTCTTTTTTACAGATTTTATTGAGAATGTTTTTAATTCCCTTTTCTACAAAAGTGTAAAGCGATGATCATCTGTGTCATTTCATGAGACATCTTAAAGCAAAGACTGTTTACTGAACAATTTAATAGGTATCCTGCTTTTATGAGTTCATTTTATTTTAGTGAATCTAAAGTATGTTAGTTTATACTTCTCATTGAATGTTACTATAGCTCAGCTGTGTAAAATTTTCCCTTTCTATAACTATAAGGTCAGTTACTAAGTTCTGTGAATTTCAACTATTATAAATTACTTCTTTATTTTTACCTATAACTTTTAGCTCTCACTATTTTGATGGGAATGTTGTTATTCATCCAGATGGACAGTTGCTGCAAATCAGCAGGGCATCACTAAAAATCAAAAGTCTCAACTGACTTCTGCCAGCTGAAGATTTAGCACTATGATTTCAATGACAGCAGAACTGAACCATTTCTTTATAGTGGTAGCCCAGATTGGTATAAACCATCTAGCCTAAGTTCAGCTTCAACTCAGCTTCTAAACTAGAAGAGCTTTTTGACACTATTTTTCCCTACTTAAGACAATGTGTGGTATGTTACCTAATTATAGATTGTATATATAAATCTGTAATATATTTTCAGTAGGCAATACATCTTAAAATATGTATTGAAACAATCTTGATTACAGGGAATATAGGGTCATAGGAGAGTAGGATTGGAAGGTGCCTCACAGGGTCAACTACTCTAGCACCCTGCTGAAGGCAGGATCATCCCTAACTAAACCATCTCAGCCAGTGTCTGTCCAAATTGCTCTTCAAAATTTCCAGGGTTGGAGATTCCACAGTTTCTCTAGGTAGCCTGTTCCAATGCTTGACCACTTTCATAGTCATAAGGTTTCTCTTAATTTCCAACCTAATTTCCTCTGCTGCCTCTTGAGTCCATTGCTCCTTGTCCTGTCCCCCATATGGAAGGGAAAAAAAATATTTGGATACTTCATGGAGAAGTTCCTACAACTTAGACAAATGTGTTGCAAATCATGCGCTAATGCAAACATAATGGGAATATGAACAGTATAATATTCTCAGTGACCATGTACCGTCAGGAAAATGCTGGAGATCATTGTCTCCAGCCATTTCCTCTGCATATGTCTTACCCTTTGCCATGGACCTCTGAACTGGATGCTGTAGGGAGGAAACTACAGTACAACCTCATTATAATGATCCCCTTTGGGGCTGAGAGAAAAGCTCGTGAAAAATGGGGTGTCCTCTATAATAGGTTGAGTCAATTTGCTGCATCATCATAATGAAAAAATATGTTCATGTTTGGGTTGTTTAAAGCATGGAGTTTATTATAAATGGGGTTGTTATAATGAGGATGTACTGGGGATGAGCTTGTTCCCTTGTCTTCTTGCCTACTGAGAACTCCCCCTGCGGCAGGTAAGGGGGGCTTTGGAGAAAGTCCCACTTTCTTTGCACTAACTTTAGTGGTGCAAGGTTCCTGGGCTGATGAGCTTGCCCAGGATCTTTAGTTAAATTGTCTTAAATTATTCTTCAGCACTTTTGAGAGTTGTTCAATACTTGCTATGTTTCACTGTGCCAGTGGTTGCATTTCAATGGTTGGTCGAGTGATCTTTGAATATATATATATTTGTATAACAGTTCATAAAATGTTTTAAAATCCTGTAGGAATTATTATACTTGTTATTATCATGAGGGCTTGACTTTTTTTTTGTCTTTCTGTTTTGTTTTGTTTTGTTTTGTTTTGTTTTGTTCCATGGGTCAGAAGGGACAAGGTATACTGAGAATGAGATACTTTCTTATCTTGGGGGAAGCTCATGGGTTTTCTTCTGTCATTGTGTTGCTTTACTGATGATGTCAGGGTAAGGGTTCAATCCATAATGCATCTTCCCTGTGCAGTGTACAGGATGAAGTCTTTAGAAATCATAGGAAAGTAGTTAAGAAGTAAAGGCCTCCCACCGGAGAAAGAGAGTTTTGCCTTACAATGCAATACTGCTCGCCACTAGGACATGATGAGGGAGTGGTGTAAAATGAACAGAAATATGATACACTGTCATGGAGATCTAAGGTTATTTAGAATTCCTCTTTCTACCTTGCTGAATCCCCAAAATCAAGCATTTCCCTTAAGGAATGGCCACTCTTAGAATTCCTGATAAATTTATAGAGAAGCCTTCAGTCATCTCAGAAACATTAGGAGACATCGAAATAGGTAGAAGGATCAGCCAAAAAAATACAGTAAGGTTAGTGAATTTCATAAGATATCTTTGATATATACCAGAAAAAAATACAGATTTAATAGCATACACTATTTTGTTCTAACTGCTCCCCATCTAGGAAGAAAAAGCTTATCGGTATTAGCAAAATACACAAGGGGAGTTCATCACTAGTTCAGCTTAACGTCACAAGATGTATTTTACTTGGCTTTTGGGCCTCCCTGTGAGAAATTAATGTGAAACTGCTCAGATGTGAACTGACAAAGATGATGTATATTTTTACTTTGTTGGTTCTTTTCCTCTGTGACATTTGTCTTTGCTTATAGACTCCATCACATCCTTCTCCCATCACCCTGATGTACAACTGACAAGGTGGTGACAGAGCCTCTCCATGGTACTCTGTGAGGATGAAGCAATGGCTATTGTAAGAGCCACACAGTTGGTTAACCTCACTCTGAGTCAACACTCATTCTTGTATTCATATACAGATTAAGAAGCAACAAACTTGGCACTGAGAGAAGAGTGTTAAAGGTATTACTCTCAGGATAGCTTTTGAGGACTCATGGGAGAACCTGACATAGGACTTTGTTAAGGACAGCATGATTTGCCTCTTATGGAAAGAACTTAATTCTGAAAGCACAAGGAGCATGTATCACTGTTGGAACCCCAGAGGTGTCAATGATGTTAGACCGGAGAAGAATTTGACCTGTTGTCATTATCTTAGCCATCAGTGAAAGAGGAGTACTGGGATTAAGTGCATGATATGGGCAGTTACTGGGGAGCAGTTGATGCACAGTAAAGCCCTGCCCCTTTTTACCCAGGAGTAAGATGGTCTTATGCCCATACTCTAAGTCTTCATTTTTCAAAATACAGTAGTGTAAAAAAGCTAGGGATTAGATCTTGTCATCCTTCCTCACAATGGGTGCATCTACACGTGAAATTAGGATGACACAATAAACTTTGGCACAGTTCATGACAGAGTTTATTACTCCAGGGTGCAGCGTTTACACATGTGCCCAGGGCCACAGCATGTTAAGCTGGGGCAATACAGCCCCAGACAGCAGAAGGCCCAGGGGTTCAGCCTGCCAGCCAGGGGCTGCTCCTACCTGGCTCAGCGTGTTGCAGTGGGGTTGGCTGGGGCATGAAGGTGCTACAGTGCATGGCTAAATGGCAGATAGCCCCACATTGTAGCACTCTCATGTCCCACCCAGCCCTGGTCACTGTCTCCATGTGCATTGACACGAGTAAATAATGCTACCATAGAATAGTACTTGTGTTGGGCAGTACTATCCTACAGCAGAGTTACTTAATTTACTCTGGCCTAATAGCACTGCTCATGTAGACAGTGACACTTTACTGTGGAACTAATTAGATCACTCCACAGTAAGTGTCTCTTGTAGATGCACCCAGTGAGTAGGACCTTACACCTTGAGTAGTCCCACTACAATCAATAGGACTGTTTGAGAGGTCAGAGGGTGTAAGGGTGGTAGGATTGAGCCTCATGTTATTTCTTTTTCTGTTACTGCTACAGGAACTGGAAAAGACAAGGGTGTGTGGGCGGCCCTGGAGGCCCTCCAAGGAAAGTGTGAGGCCTTGGGCAAAACAAATCCATCAGGTCTTTCATTTCTTCCAAATATAGGTCTAATCTGAGTTGCAGCCAAACTCAAGTCTAAACTCCAAATTCTGGCTTTCTAGAGGGAATACATGAAAAAGACCCTATGGCCTATGGAGACTATCTATAGAAAATATTTTGATAGTTCTTCTTCTCTGGCACTATCTTCTACCTTTTTTTATAGCTAGAGCACATGGTTCAATTTTACAACACAAAATAGATCGCTTGATGAAAATTATGTTTTTGAAAATGATCTATTGTGAGCCATTGAGCATTTTTGCCTGTGCACTAACTGTCAGGAAGCAGACAGATAAATTACTACAATATGTAATGAAACAAATTGCTCTGAAGAGAAATAGTGTGTGTTTGTGTGTGTAAAATAAAGGAAAGTAAATCCAAGGGTGTTGGGAAATCACTGCAGTGCAAGTAAACTGGAAGCAATGGGACTTACTTCACCTCTATTCCTGCCTGACAAGACAAAGGACTTTATAAAACATTTGTGTTTTCCTAAATAGAAAGGGGAAAGCTCTGGTTTTAGGACTAAAAGAACTGGAGGTGCCCCTGTTGTTAAGGGGAAGGGACTAGATAGTCATTTTGCCAGAAGACCAACATATAATTAAGCAACGTATATTTCAGGTAGCACCAAATTTCAGTGAAGCAGTTTATAGCAGCTTCCCAGTTTATTATTAACACTTTCTTGAAGCTCATAGAAGTGAGGGGAATTTTTCATAAGTGCCTAAGCAATTCAGATGATTATGTCCCATTTTGTAAGATAAGGAAATATCATCTAGGTGAAAGTGGTGGACACAACTGGCTGAATCATCATGCTCAATGAGTAGTCATCAGGAGTTCAATGTCTAGCTGGGGGGATGTATCAAGCAGGGTTACAAGGGGGTCTGTTCTGGGTCAGACAATGTTTAATATCTTCACTACTAGAGGTGAACCAATACATGGGTCTCATATTGGATCGGCTCCGATATAGGGGAAAATTGACAATATCAGAAATTGGCCTTTTTTGTCTGATGTGGCTGATAAATGTCCTGTGAATACACACAGGTGTGGAATGCATGGGGCCAGACGTGCAGCCCAGTGTCTTAGAGACCGGAGTTGGGCTGGTAAGTTTGGTGTGGGGGAAGGGATGGGGGGAGGGAAGGGGCATGCAGGGGGACAGATCAAGGCCCCCACTGAGGGAGAGAGTGGGGCAAGGGCAGGAGCTGCTTAGCCTGGGAAGGGCAGGGCATGGGACGAAGCTGTGGCTCATCCGGGGAGCACGGGGGTGAGGGGGGTGGGAGGGATGTGTCCCTGGATCTGCATGTGGGGTGGGGCAGCCTGCCACTGTGGGGCCAATGGCTGTGATACGCTCTTCCTGGTGGGGATCTGGGCCAGGCTGCGCTCAGAGTGGGTGGTGGCAGCGCTGGGAGGGGGCTACGGAGAATTCTGGGATGGCTGCAGCCCCCCCTGTAGGCCCCTCCCAGTGTCACCACCTTCCTCCCTAAGTGCAGCCCAGCCCTCCACCAGGAAGAGCCCAGCACAGCCCCCAACCCCAACCTGCAACAGCAGCCTACACTGCCCTGCCCTGCCCTGTGCTCAGATCCTGGGGCACACCCCCCATGCCTTCCCGGGGTGTATGCAGTGGTGGGAACCACTCCCGCATGCCCCCTGGATGAGCTGCAGATCC
>NW_005841931.1:433120-436721 GCF_000455745.1 Alligator sinensis | reverse complement strand
ACACACACACACACCTCTTCCCTCACTCCACCCCTTCCCCTACACCAAAGCTGCCTGGCTGCATATCGGAATCAGATCAGTATTGACCGATATGGCTCCTTAAAAATCAGCCATCAGTATCGACCCAAAAAATTTCTATTGTTGCACCCCTATTCATTACTGATTTGGAAGATGAAACTGAGGGTACAATTAGCAAATTTGCAGATGACAGCAACTAAGAGTGCTGACACCGCAGAGGTAGATTTAGAATTCAGGATGACTTTGATTAACTAAAGAAATGGTCTGAAGTTAATCAAGTGAAATTCTATAAGGATGAGTGCAAAGTGCTTCACTTAAGACATAAAAATAGCATGCACAAATGCAGATTAGAGAATGACTAGCTAGGCTGCAATAGTACAGAAAAGTACCTTGGGTTATAGTGGACTCTGAACTGAATATAAGCCAACAGTAAGCTGTCGCTAGCAAAATAAAAGCCAGTAGTATACTGGGCTGTATTAATAAGAGCATAACTTGAAATTCAAGGGGAATGATTCTTCCACTTTATTCAGTATTGGTGAAGCCTCACCTGGGGCACAATGTCCAGTTTTGGACATTGCACTTCTAGAGAGATGTGGACAAATTAGAAAAAATCTAGCAGAGAGTAAAAAAATAATTGGAAGTCTGGGAAACACGATTTATGAGGAAAGATTGAATGAACTGGGATTATTTAGTCTGGAAAAGAGAAAACAGGGATTTGTTAACAGGCTATTGAGCTGTGGTGGTATATAGTAGTGTTTATAAAGAGAATGGAGATAGATTATTCTCTGTTGATCCAGGGAAAGGAAAAACAGCTAGGGTCTTAAAATACAGGAAGATAAATTTAGGTTGGATATTAGAAAGAAATTTCTTACTTTAAAGGTAGTTAAGCATTAAATCAAGCTACACATAAAGGTTGTAGAATCTCCATCCTTGGAGGTTTTTACAAGCGGGTTACATAAATACTTGTCTAGGATGGTTTAAACAGGGATAATCCTGCTTTGAGTAGAGGACTGAACTAGATGACCTCCTGAGGACCCTTTCTGTGGGTGATGGAGGCATCCATCTGCTGTTCTGACCTGTTGTCTCAGGAGGTCTGAGCATGCCCGGAGCCTGGACCCGAGATGTCATGGAAGAATTACTGAGACTCATCCAGCCCTCTGGGCATGTCTACATGTGCCCTCAACTGCGCAGTTCTTACTGCGCAGTCACTTAGTACTTGCTAAAGCATTGTATTACCTGTGCACTGCTGCCTGTGCATTTAGTACTTTAGCAAGTACTAAATGACTGCACAGTAATAGCCGTTAATGCACAGTCCCGATGGCACATGGGTTGTTTCTGACCCTAATGCACAGTAGCAATGAGCTACTGCACAGTACTTCATTGCTACTGCTTAGTAGCATCAGCATCATGGTTCATGCCTACCAACATTACGTCACTGTAGCAATGAGCTACATCCCCACAGCTCATTGCTACGACAATATAGCGCCTCATGTAGACGCACCCTCTGACTACTACCCCATGCTGCTCATCCATGTGAGCACCATTGATAATGCTGGGGAGGGAGGCGGGGGCACTGGGCAGATCAAAAGTGACTACAGGATTTTTGGTGCAAGGGTGAAGGGGACAGAAGCTCAGATGGTTGTCTTGATCCTCCCAGTCAAGTGGAAGGGTGTGAGCAGGAGCAGACGCATCCTGCATATCAACACATGGCTGTGCAGATAGTGTGGCCAGCAGGGCTTTGGCTTCTTTGACTATGGGATGCTGCTCCAAGAAGAACTGCTAAAAAGAGACAGGATCCACCTGAGGAAGCGAGGGACGATGATTTTCACAGACAGGCTTGCTAAACCTAGCGAGGAGGGCTCTAAACAAGGTTCACTGGGGGATGGAGACCAACCCCTAAGGTAAGTGGGGAAGTGGGTGACCTGGAGGAAGCACAAGTAGGAGGGGGCAACAGGGGAGGCCTTCTCATTCTTCCTGAAAAAGCAGGACAATTGGTTAGTTACCTCAGCTGCCTGTACATGAAGGCATGGGGACTGGGAAACAAGCAGGAAGAATTGAAAGTCTTCACACAGTTACAGTGATGTGATTGGAATAACAGACTTGGTGGGGTAGCTCACATGACTGGAGCACTGTCATGGATGGATATGTATAAACTGTTCAGGAAAGACAGTCAGGGGAGAAGAAGAGGAGGTGTTATTCTTTATGTAAAAGAGCTGTACGATTGCTCAGAACTCTAGTACGAAACTGGAGATAGGCCTGCTAAAAGCATCTGTTGTCAGAGGGGAGAGCAACAAGGGTGATGTTATTGTGGGTGTCTGCTAAACACAGGAGAGTGAGGTGGATGAGGCTTTCTTCAAACAGCTAACGAAAGTAACCCTATCACAGGCCCTTGTTCTCGTGGGCACATCAATCACCCTGACATCTTATGGGACAGCAATACAGCAGTGTGCAGGCAATCCAGGAAGTTTTTGGAGAGTGTTGGGGACAACTTCCTAGTGCAAGTGCTGGAGAGGCCAACTAGGGGCCATGCTCTTCTTGACCTGCTGGTCACAAACAGGGAAGAATTGGTGGGGAATGTAGTAGTGGACAGCAACTTGGGCACCAGCAACCATGAGATGATTCAGTTCAGGATCCTGAGGAAAGAAAGGAAGGAAGGGAGCAAAGTAAGGAACCTGGACTTCAGAAAAGAAGACTTCAGCTCACTCAGGGAAATGATGGGCAGGATCCCCTGGGAGGCCAGTCTGAGGGGGAAAGGAATCCAAGAGAATTGGCTATACTTTAAAGAAACCTAACTGAGGGTGCAGGAATGAGCCATCCTAATGCTTAGTAAAACTATTGAGTCTGGCAGAAGACCAGCTTGGCTTATCAGGGAACTCTTAAGTGAACTAAAACACAAAAAGGAAGCTTACAAGAAGTGGAAGCTTGAACAAATGACTAGGGAGTATAAGAGTATTGGTTGAGCATAGTGGGATGAAATCGGGAAGGCTAAAGCACAACTGAAGTTGCAGTTAGCAAAGGGTGTGCAAGGTAACAAGTAGGGTTTCTACAAGTATGTCAGTAACTAGGCCTGTGCGAGTCGGCAGCGATCCAATCTGGCTTCAGATCCGGCCGCTTTGGATGGCCATGATCTGATTCAGAGCTCCGGACTGGGTTTCAGCCTCCATCCAGCCGAAGCTTCAGAGCCACCTCGGAGATCCGGCCATAGGGTATAATGGGGAATCAATGAAATATCTATAACTTTGTTGTTTTTGTCTGGTTTGGATGAAACTTGCAGGGATGGTAGCCACTGCTTAGAGCATGAAACCTGCCAAGTTTCAAGATGATTGGTGCAGGGGGTTGGGGGAAACTGTACCCCAAATTCTTGAAAGCCAAACTCCTGTCATGGCTGTGTGTCACACCACAGGGGGGTCAAAACTGCAGGGGTGATAGCTCTTACTGAGGCCACAAAGCCTGCCAGGTTTCAAGGAGATCGGTGCAAGGGTTTGGTGGAAACTGTACCTCAGAACCCAGAAGTCCCTGCACCAATCTCCTCGACAGCTGGCAGGCTTCATGGCTGCAGCAGGGGCCTCCCTCCCCGGCGCCT
>NW_005841931.1:416565-432685 GCF_000455745.1 Alligator sinensis | reverse complement strand
CTTGAAACCTGGCAGGCTTTGTGGCCTCAGTAAGAGCTATCACCCCTGCAGTTTTGACCCCCCTGTGGTGTGACACACAGCCATGACAGGAGTTTGGCTTTCAAGAATTTGGGGTACAGTTGCCCCAAAACCCTTGCACTGATCTTCTTGAAACTTGACAGGCTTTGTGGTCTCAGCATAGGCTACCATCCCTGCAGTTTTTTACCCTGCTATGTTGTAACACTTAGACGTGACATGAGCTTTGCTTTCAAGAATTTGGGATGCTGTTTCCCCCAAACCCCTGTACCGATCTTTTTGAAACATGGTAGGCTTCATTCTCTCTGCAGAGCCTACCATTTCTGAAAATTTCATCCAAATCAGACAAAAAATGACAAAATTATAGGTATTTTATTGTTTCCCCATTATACCCTGTGGCCGGATCTTAGAGGTGGCTCCGAGGCGGCTCTGAACTGCTTTGGGAAGCTGAAGGAGGTCGGCGCTTCAACTTGGATGTGCTGCTTCGGACCCCAAAGCTTCTTTGGATCCGAAGCTCTGTCCGAAGCCTAGCACAGCCCTATCAGTAACAAGAGGAGGATCAGGGAAAGTGTGGGTCCTTTAAGAAATGAGGGATGCAACCTAGTGACAGAGGATGCAGAAAAGGCTGAAGTGCTCAATGCCTTTTTTACTTCAGTGTTCACAGGCAATGTCAGCTCCCAGACTGGGAAGGAGCACAGTCTGGGAAGGAGGTAAGCAGCCAACAGGGGTAAAAGAACAGGTTAGGGACTAATAGAAAACCTGGATGTATACAAGTTTATGTGGCCACAGAGAATGCAGAAGGTGCTGAGGGAGTTGGCTGATGTGATTGCAGAGCCACTGGCCATCATCTTTGAAAACTCATGCGGATCCAGAGTAATCCTGGATGACTGGAAAAGGGCAAATATAGTGCCCATCTTTAAGAAGGGGAAGAAGGAGAATACAGGGAACTACAGACTCACATCAGTCCCTGGAAAAATCATGGAGCAGGTCTCAAGGAATCCATTTCTAAGCACATGGAGGAGGAGAAGAAGGTCATTAGGAACAGTCAGCATGGATTCATCAAGGGCAAGTCATGCTTGACCAACCTGATTGCCTTCTATGATGAGATGACTGGCTCTGTGGATGCAGGAAGAGCAGTGGATGTGATATACCTTGACTTTAGTAAGGCTTTTCATATGGTCTCAGTCCTGGGGCCAGTTTTGTTCAATATTTTCATCAATGACCTGGAAGATGGCATAGAGTGCACCCTCAGCAAGTTTTCAGATGACACCAAGCTGTGGGGAGTAGTAGATACGCTGGAGGGTAGGGCTAGGATTCAGAGAGACCTCAACAAATTAGAAAATTGAACCAAAAAAAAAAAAAAATCTCACAAAGGTCACTAAGGACAAGTGCAAAGTCCTGCACTTAGGATGGCAAAATCCCATGAACTGGTACAGGCTGGGGACCAACTGGCTAAGCAGCAACTCTGCAGAAAAGGACACAGTGGTTACAGTGGACAGTAAGATGAATATGATCCAACAGTGTCTCTTTATAGCGAAGATAGCTAATGGCATACTGGGCTGCATTGTTAGGAGCATTACCAGCAGATCGAGGGATGCGATTATTCTCCTCTATTCAGCACTTGGGAGGCCACGTCTGGAGTACTGAGTCCAGTTTTGGGGGCCCCACTATAGAAAGGATGTGGGCAAATTGGAGAGAGTCCAGCAGAGGGTAATGAAAATGGTTAGGGGACTGGGGCACATGCCTTATGAGGACAGCTGAAGGAACTGGGCTTATTTAGACTAGAGAAGGGAAGACTGATGGGAGATTTAATTTAATCCTTCAATTCCCTGAAGGGGGGTTCCAAAGAGGATGGAACTAGACTGTTCTCAGTGGTGGCAGATGGCAGAACAAGAAGCAATGGTCTCAAGTTGCAGCAAGGGAAGTTTAGGTTAGATATTAGGAAGAACTTTCTCACTAGGAGGGTAGTGAAGCACTGGAACAGGTTACCCAGAGAGGCGGTGGAATCTTCATCCTTGGTGGTTTTTAAGACCCAGCTGGACAAAGCCTTGGCTGGGGTGATACAGCTGGAGCTGGTCCTGCTTTGAGCAGGGGGTTGGACTAGATCACCTCCTAAGGTCCCTTCCAACTCTAATGTTCTATGATTCTATTATTCCAAACCTACTTTTCTATGCTTTTATGATTAATTTGGACAAGTTTCCAAGTGCCTAACTCATTTTTGGAAATGGGATTTCAGTATCTCTCTCACACAGATACTTTTGAGAACTGTACCTAAAGGCTAATAGCTCTGAAGGGACTGAGGAGTTTTAGGTATCCACATTTCATAGAAACTCAGTGGGAGATGATGGTCTAACTCCTTTGAGCTACTTTGAAAATCCTACCGTAAATGTCCCAGAATTCAAATATTAATCTAATCAGACTCCTTGGACTTCTGCCTTGTGGGACTTGAATACTTTAGAGTCTAAACTCTAAATTCCAAAAGGAGACAGTCCCGGCTTACAAATATTGTGGATTATATTTTGTCCAGGGACGATACTTGGCACACTTCTATAGAACTTTGAATTAAGCACTAGATTACCTAGCAGCATACAACAGCCATTGAGTGAAATGCCAGTCTGAAATATATAGCATTTACTAGGGCTCAACCCCATAGACACTAGTTATTGGACACAGTGAGGGAATCATTCATGGTAGTCAGTCTTAGATTTCATAGTAACTGATAGCAGAATCAGGCCCATAGACTGCATATATGATGCCTTCAGAGAGTTATCAAGACTGATAGTTTGGGGTTTGTGTCATTTAAGTGTATAATACAAATCACACATGAGAAGAGTTATGTGCCATTCATTTATACAGGCCTGGGACAGTGGTATGAATTTCTATATAGTATTAACAAACATGAGAAGGTAAAATAATAGCTAATATATATACTGCACACTGTTCTCTCTCATATCAAAGTCAGGATTTTGTTCTTGTTTTTCCACAGAAACATATTAGAACTAGTTATAAATGTGGCTAAGACTGAATGGCATAAATTGCTTAGAAGAGACTATCTTGACTGTGTTACTCATGGGTTGGGGATCTACATACAGCTGCATTTTCACCACTAAGTCAGTAAGTTCTAGAATTATCCACAGACACATTGGCACTGGCTCAGACTGGCTAACAAAATTTTAAGAAATATTTTCAAGAGCAAAGCAGAGATTTTTCAGGTCCTCTTTCATTTGTTTGAGTGTGGTCTTGACTTTCTGGGGTGTATTCAGAACCTCTATGCTGCAGGTGAATGGATCATAGTGAAGAGTAAAAGGCTTCTGGATTTTCAAAGCATAGCTTCTGTGGGGGAAAATGATATATCCACAAGTCCAAACATTATTTACCTATATACATAATCTATGAGGCCTAATTTGTCACTTTTTTACTATACTTTTATGGCAGAATGGGAGTGTCTACATGTGCAATTAATGTGACTGAATAAACCGCAGCACAATTTGAATTGGAGTAAGCTAATCCTGACATCACTGTCTACACATGCATTTAAGCACAGTAATTTACTCCACTGTTGGATAATACCTGTGTCTGATGGGACTATCTGACAGTACTTTAAATTAGTTTACGCGCATGTAGACAGTGATGCTTTACTGTGCAGTAAATTAGTCTACTGTGCAGTAAAGCACAGATGTGGATGTGCCCAATTAGGCTAGTACTGAACTGGAGTAATTCAGGAGGGGAGCACACCCATTCAGTTATTTTTCTATTTAAAAGTAACCATGATAACCATCCTTATAGAGAAGAAAAAAAATGGTATGTATGTATTACAAGTCCCAGAATATTTTCCTCTGTCCTTTGAATGAACAAAACAGTGATACCAGTCATTTATGGCAATGTTTCCATTTGGAATTTATGGCTGCTTATAGAAAAAAAAACCCAAAACAAAACACGCTTTACCAGAAGCAGCAGCAGCACGTTAGTTCAACCTGGCTCGGCAGCATCTGCATAGATCATGTGCTTCAGCAGGACTTTTTAGCACTTATCTAATAGCTGACTGAATCAGCTATTGGATAAAAGCAGCAAAAAAGCCTCACTAAAGCTCCCAATCTACACAGTTGTTGGGCTAGCTGGATCCAACTAAAGCAATACTTCTTTGGGACATGTGCTGGGCTCAGCGCAGGAGTGCACTGACTTTAAAGCACCACTTTTTTAATGTCTGTAAGCAGCCTAGTAGGTGCTAATAGTGACCTCTGAACTTAGGTTGCCCAGCAAAGGATTCTTGTGACTTTTCCAGAAGCTAAAACACAGCTATAGTGGGTCTTGGAAATATGGCATAGAAAAAGTCCTGAAGCCAAAGAAAAGTGTTTTCCTTTTTTCTTGTGAATTTCTGTTCAGGTTTGACTAAAATATATGCTCTTGAAAATCATTATTTCTCTTCTGCCCTGTGACTTTTTAGCAGAATGTTTACAGAAAACTAAATTAATAACTGAACATGAACACTGTAATCTAAGGCTATGTCTAGCCTGGCATCACTCCCAAAACAGCAAACCATGCCATGGGAACCTTGGAACAATAGCCTCATTTGGAGAGTTAAGAAGGCGATTTAGACTAGTGTCCCATCTTATGACCAATGCCTTCCCTGACCCAGTACATAACCCCTGCCATCTATTTCCCTTATCCTGTGGGAACAAAGCCTTCTGGTGTACACTAACAGAACTGGTTCTGTAGTTAAAGCTGTGCTCAAGGAAGAGCCAAGGCTTCAGCATTCTCAAAACCATTGCTGGCACAGATACCAGATGTGACAGGAGTACAATATTGTGTTTTCTGCACTAAAGATTAGGATTTGGCCTGATGTATTCACCTGAATCAGGGGTCAAACTCCGGGCCACAGAGCTTTTGGATCCCACCCACAGAACCACGGATTTGGCAGCATTCAGTGGCAGGGCCTCTGTCTGCCCTGCACCACAATTGGGCACTCAGGACCTTGGCAGATGGGGAACTTTCTCTCTGGTGTGCCACAGTTGGACAGCAGGGAGAAGTGGCAGAGGTGGCTGGGTCATACTGCCCAGTTGCCTGAAACCTAAGCTGGGTTGTCAACCCCTCGTGTAAATGAAGAAGCTATGCAGCAACACCATACTCACTGGAGTTTTGCTTTGGCATCTTCAAAATTTTCTGCTATGAAGTAGACAGGCTGGAAGGTCTGATCCTGATATGGGTGAACTGCAGTCACTTCTGGATCAAATGGCTTGTACTCAGGCTTGTTTGATAAAGCAAACTGTAGAAAAAAGCAACAGCAGCAACAATAACAATTAGAATTAAATGAATAAAAATATAGTGATTAAGAATCTAGAATCTATTGGGGATGGCTCATGATGAATTACTGGAAACTACAATTATAGTTTAAAGTTTATTTTAATAAACTGTGCCTTGTACATTAAAGCAGTGTCACATGGGAGCACTATAGCCCTTCTGTAGAAACAAATTCAGAGTCTGAAACCATTTAAAAATGTATTTATGGATGTTAATGATGAAGTTAAATGGAAGTCATGGATATACATGCTGGCGAGTGCATTGACAAGAAAAGAAAACTGTTGCAAGTTACCCCTTCTCTGAAGTTTACATCGCGTGTACCAAAACACAGATTTTTGGCTTCACTGAGGGACAGTCAACACATTCCCTGCCTATCTGCCCAGCCCTGCAGTATATACAGCAGCCTAAAGGTTGCTCTAACATATACCAGCTGGCAATAGTTCCCAAGAGGATATCTAGCACCTCCTTATTGTCCAATCCTTTTGCACCACTTCACCAGTTCAAGTAGAGCAACATGGATCAAAGAATCTGGCTCTAAAGTGCCAAATCTACTGAAGATGGGTGAGTGAACAAGAGCAAGGAAACAGCCAGAATTGCAGAGAATGCCACATCTTTTTTAGCAAAACCAAGTCTCTCCCTTTCATAAACATGAAATGCAGAGTAATAATGAGCAGGGACCAGCGCAAAGCAATGCGGCTGGGTCCCTGGGGCACAGGGGCAGCGGGAACTTGCCTGTGGTGCAGCAGCAACAGGATGATCATGAACATAGCTCTGCTGGTGGCAGTTGTTCTCCCTCCCCCCTCCTGCCATAACAGAGTGATTATGATCGGGGCAGTTGCCCCACCCTAGTTCCACCACCGGCAAGGACTCTGGGGCAAATAATAGCAATTAAGCACAAGCCACAAACTCCCTTACTAAACAAAAATAAAGACTGAACACTGAGGGCCAAATTCAGTCATAAGGTATGTGTACACAATTCCCATGGAAGTCAGTGGAAGATTTGCCTGTGTAACTGAAGGTAGAACTTGGCCTCAGTGAATATAGAAACCCAGAAACATATCATTTGGTGGAAGAACTTCAACAGAGTCTAATGAATTTCTCATGTCACTAGAAGAACACTTGGCTCTGGGATATCACTAGAGTAAAATGCAAGAAACTCCTGAGCATCACTGAAATCACAGCAAATCTTAACTCTTCTCCAGTCAGCAGAATATTATCAGGAAACAGATAAATAATCCACAGTTTTTAGCACTTAAAGTTGGCAATACCACAAATGATCAGAGACTCTCTCGAGTCTTAAATTTAAATAGTCAGCTCTAATTTTTATCTGAGGCTAATTGGCACAAAACAAACTTTTCCAACCAGGAGATCTTACAATACCTTCAGCTCTCCTGTGAAATATGAATTTTTATTTCCACCTAGGATAAATTTTACAATCTTTGCATTCTCTATGCCTGAAGAAGGGCAAGTGTGCCCGAAAGCTTGCAAATAAAGACTTTTTTTGCAAATACAATAAAATCCCTGTTATCCAGCATGAGTGAGGAATGCCAGATGCCGGTCATGTAAAAATTCTGGTTATCTGAGGCAGATAATGTAGAGCGGGATGGGGTGGTGGTGGCCACATGCAGAGCGGCAACAACACAGGGTGGCGTGTGGTAGCCGCTGCCACGTATGAACTTTTCCACCCTGGGTCCATCCAGCCAGCCAGAAATTCCAGTTAATAAAGTATTCTACCTTGTAGAACGCTGGATAACAGGGATTTTACTGTATCTAGTTGGGTTAATAAAAGATATCACCTCTACCACGAGCCCCTCTGTTTGGCACTCTCTCTGATATTTGAGCTATGAATCCAGTTTTGAATCACTTGCCTCCTACCAAATAAGGATCTAAAATCTCTTTCTAAATACCAAGGTATGCTTGCTAGGGCTGTGCAAAGCTTTGGTCCCCAATTAGATTCAGTGGAGATTGAACCCAATTCAGTGGCCAAATCTCCAAATCTGAATCAAATCAGAGGACCCCTTAATCTCTCCGAATCAGACCCCTCCAAAATTGATTGAGAGAGATTCGGAAAGATTCAGAGATTCGGACATAGAGACAGCTTTAAATGTTTTTTTCTACATACCTCTAGGTAGCAGGAGCTCATGAATGCTGTGATGCTGGGGTGCATGGAGTGTCCCACAGAAGTGCAGGGGGTTCCCCAGTGCACTTGGCAGCAGACCCAGAAGTGGACCAGAAACATGTCCAGTCCACTTCTGGGTCCTCCCTGCACCTCCTTGGCTCAGTGACTGGTGCCTCCTGCAGCTGATCGCTGAGCCAGGGAGGGGTGTGTGTGGGGGGGGGCTCAGCACGCTCCCTGGCAGACCTGGAAGTGGACCGGAAGTACTTCTGATCCAATTCCGGGTTTGCTGCTGAGCATGTGGAGGGCCCCCCCTGCACTCCTGTAGGACTCTCCATGTGCCCCAGCATCGCAGCAATCATGAGCTGCACCTGCTACCTCAAGGTATGTAGAAAAAAAAACTTTTAAAGCTGTGTCTATGTCTGAATCACTGATTCTCTGAATCAGTATCAAATCTTCAGATTTGGATTCGGCCAAATTGAATCGGGGACAGGGATCTGAATCAAGGAACTGAATCACTGTCTCCAATTCAGGCTGAATCTGAATTGAATAGGGCCCTCTTCACACACCCCTAATGCTTGCCCTGGTCATGCAACTGGCACCCAAAGTGAGGCAAATTTCTCAGGAGAGTCTCTGATCTTTTGCACCATTCCCAGCTTCAAGTGCTCAAAAGTCATGGGTTAGGCTCACCCCCACCCCTTGATAATAATATATATTTTAAAAAAAACACGTTTGTTTTATCATTTTTGAACTTTTAGGGTCTAGTCAGGTTATATTTTCAAACTTTTCTCTACAGTCAGTCACAAGAGTTGCAAACAGCCTGCTTCCTCTGCAGGTCAAAGATGTGACCGAGGCATGTGGACATGCCTGAGCTGGTTTAAAATTAGCTGGCTCAAGTACCTATGCAGCACTGCAGCAGCTGCCTCAGCATCAGTCACTGGTTATGTACTCCAGGCAGTGGGGAGTGCTTTTGCAGGCTGTGTGGAAACCCAGGATTCCATAACTTGATTGCTACTGAGGCCTAAGCTAGTTACCTTAATGCTATCTTGGATATGTCAATACAAAAATCAATCATTCTGTTCGATTGCAACATAAATATACATTTTTCAATGAAAGTAGAGATTCTCCTAAATCTCTGAGCTGGGGCTTTAAGACAAACACCACATATTATGACAGTCCCATACAATGATAAAATTGCAAGAGCCAATGACACTGAATGAGATATTCAGTTCAAGTTGCTGACTTGAGAAATACAAACAGTTTCATTAAGCTTCCCTTATCTGAACTGAACCAAAATTCTGAATAATTTGAATCTCACCCTAACTTGCAGGCCAGGTTGCTATGGAAGTACGGCAGACCTTGCCTAATATTTTGGCCAAAGAAATTATAAAATTTGAGTAGATTTTGCTCTTCCCAGTTCTATCATTTGCACTGCACAATATAAAGATACACATCTGAGAATACTTATAAAGTCTAAAATGTGCGTGTTAGTAATACTCAAGCATACGGCTGTGGGAATTATAAGCTTTGTGAAACAATATGGAAGAGCTTGAGGAACTTGCAAGCCATACGACCATACTCAGCCATCGGTATTTAGGCGTAACTTATCCTTGATTTCAGTGGGAAGTTCAGCTGAAAAACTGATGGCCTGGAAGAGTGCAGAGAAATGAAGGGCTTGCTGTGCTGCAGAGGAAGCATATGTATCACTGAATACTGCCAAAAGTACAGTACAAGGTGTTACATGTTGTAGGACAGAGTCCAGCCTAAGTGTTAACATGAGGAGCATTTTACATAATGCAAAACAGCTGACAGATACAGTATAATGGAAAGCTAAAAGTTGTTTTGGGATTATTCATACAGTTCAAGGAAGCAATGTTGGCCAGTAGTGTCTCACCTCACCTGCTAAGCTTCAAGTCAAACACGGTTCTCTGCTCTTTTTGAACATCTGCATGCTACGACTAGGAGAATGAGTCCAGTGATAAAGACTCAAGTACCAGCAAGAGGCAGACGACATACAGCTCTCCTTATCCTTCATCACCTATGACCCTATCACTCCCACCACAATGACCCAGAACTTGGAAGGAATCAGATCTTGGGTAAAAAGCAGTTGGCTGAAGCTGTACTTGAGCAAGACAGAGATGAGGTAGGTGGAAAACATTCTGGAAGTGTCCACGCCTGTACTGTAGGTTCTTCTAGTTGAAAGAATATGCCTGCAATTCGTCATATCAGTTGATAATTTAGGAGTGTTCTTGGATTTCTTGTTGACAAGCATTCGTATGGTGGTATTATACCTTATCATCTCCGCTTTAGGAATCCCCATCTCATCTGGTCAGACAGTGACTTGACCTCAGTTAGTCATACCTCATCACCTCTGAACTGGATTATATGTAATACTTGGGAGTGACTCCACTAGACTTACAAAACTGCAAGCATGTAACACTCTAGTATGTCTCCTCAGCAATACGAGTTACCATGAGCACATCAGTCCTGTCCTTCACTCTCTACACAAGTATTTAATATTCTGTGGTAACATGTTGAGATCTCATTTCTCATATTCAAAGCATTCCACAGCCTGTGCCCAGGGGAGCTACAACTCTGGAATGAATGGTGAACAAATCTGTTCATCTGAAAGATTCAAATTTTTCATAATCAAAAGAAATTCATCTGTGCGGGAGACAGAACTTCCTTGGGAATCACTCAGACTGTGGCCTGTTCTTCCAATAGCAAAGGACCATCCTAAACCTCATCTGAGCTACACCCGTTCCACTGTGCAGCCAGATCAGGGCCAGCTCCCCACCCCTTACCCCCACTCCGGACAGATCTAGCCTTAAGATGGACCAAACACCACCCATTCAGCTCACAGGGTGAAAAGGTTGGGCTCCACAGACCTAAATACTGCTGATAATAAGTGATCTATAAAAATGTGTGTAGAATAGAATAAAATGGTTAAATTGAAGTAAGTTGTCTTTTTTTTTTTTTGGCTGTTAAAAATCCCTCATGTTAACCAGTTGAATATGCATAAGACTACTTGTCATTTACCCTTTTGGGTAACCAAATGCGAGTCAAACCAGCACATTAACCAGACCTCATAGTGCTAGATCTACCAGAAAGAATGATTGGGAACAGACACAAAGGCAAAGCATCACTATTCAGCAACTGTCTGATAGTGATCCAGGCTCCAGTGACACCTCAGTGGTCTTGAGTTTGTGGAAACAGATTTATGTTTCTGCAACTATCCTTTAATCCATGGATGCTCAGCGCCTGGCCTGAAGTTCAGATCTGATCCCTAACACTAGGTTATCCAGCCTGCAGGGATCACCACGGATCTGAAAATATGGTAAGAAATAATGCTGCCAAATTTCTGGACTTGTGGGGAGCCCCACAAGCCACAGAGCATGGCCCTGCATACTGAATCAGGTGTGCAGGGTGGTGCAGGGCCCCACCCCAGTGTACAGGGCCAGGCAGGGGTAGCATGGGGCTTCAGGGCCTGATCTCAGCACACAGGGGCAGCAAGGGGCCCAATGTAGCCCATGGGTAAGCCCCGTACTACCCATCTGGCCTGTCAGACCAAAGATTGAGCAGCACTGCTTTAGTCTGTCACACCTTTACAAGTCCTTTGCTGTCTATCGTTTTGGTATTTTTCAATCACAATGATGAACTTACTCTCCCAAAATACCCTCAGGTAGGAATGGAAACCATTTCATTCTGGTGTTCTATTTGGGTACTATTACTACTTAAGAGTTTGGGTGATCCACCTTGCCATATTGGATATGTCTGTAGGCCACCTTCCCAGTTCTCTTGAAAATGCTGCCAAGGAGTATGCCTTCTCACCCATTCCTGTTTCAGATGTTTGTCTACCGCTAAGGGGGCTTAGTCCAGAGCTTGGAAGATAGAGAAAACACAGATTCTGGTATGCTCAGATCCAGGTGCTGGAAACTAATGTTTATGTTTAGCATATACCTTCAACAGATTCAAAATTCAACAACCTGGCAGAGGAGGAGGTGATATCTGATTCCACAGTTTGCATTAATGGGAAAGGCAGCACTGTGAGTGATTCAGATGCCTTGCTTTCTACATTCAGTTAAACAGCAGATGTAATTCTGGCCTTTACAACAAAGGTCATACATTAACTCCATTTCTCTTACACACAGACCTAGCTTTAGACTGTAACTGGAATCTCTATTGTGATTAATTTCTTAAAAGAAATTTAAAGCTTTGTCAAAATCCCTAGAGGCCACACAGTAGAAGTACTAGTTAACCTTTGCTGACTTTTTGAACTTTTGCCTAGGTGCCTCAAAACATAAATATCTGCAAACATGAGGGCCATTATCCTTTATTATTGTGTTTAACATCCAAATAAATTTGATTTAAAGATAGCAAGTATTCAGATGGGCAAGCAGACAAAACAAATGCTTAACTCTTGTTCCATTCCAGGTTTTGATCATGGACCTGATTGTTTTTTTAAAAATAAATTAAATCCAGTATAATCTTCATAACTGTTGATTATGACTATCAGAAATGAAAAAGGAACCTTTAAAAATATTAAAATCTCACTGTCTCTCTCCTAGAACAGATATAAGTCTAAACCAAACATAAGATACTGGAGCTTAATGTACGGAGATGCCCGCTGGTCTATTGTTTCAAAGACAGAAAGTTCAATGTTACATAGATGATTCATGTACTGCTGTTATAAAGCTTTTAAAACAGTCATTAGTAGTGTAAGGATGGGTGGCAAGTAGGGCATACCTAAGCAGAGAGACGGAATGGAGTGGAGGAGACTGCCTCATCCTCCTAGCCCCACCTCTCCTCCATCTGAACCCTGTACCTTCCCTGCTGTGGCTCTGGTGCCGGCAGTGTGAAGGGACAGAGTGGCAATAGCAGCATACCATGTAGGAGCAGCTAAAAGTTCACTACTGCGGAAAGGAGATGTCACCTGCTATTTTGCTGGTGATTTTTTAGCTGCTCAACACATGTCAGCGGCAAAAAAAAAGGTGACTTTCTCCCCTGCAGCAGCAAACCTCCGGCTGATGCCTCTGCAACCAAAGCTGCCACTGCCCAAGACATGATACTGGCCAATTATATCTCTGACACAAGCATCAACAGAGCACAGTACCTTATTGTAACACAAGTTTACATATTATTGGGCCCATCCACACATTCTTTAATGCACCATAATTAGGGCACATTAAGTTTAGTACAGGTACTAACTTAATGCGCTTTAATTGGCACTACTGTGCAGTAGTGCTGGTGCATGCTTTTTTGTGATGCTAATGCTCAGTAGACTAATTCTACTGTGCATTAGCACATTTTTTGCTGGTTGCACTAATGCTCAGGAGAATTAATCTACTGTGCATTTAGCATCTTGTGTAGACACACCCAGTATTAATCAGCAAGGATCTCCAGGCTTAGACAAGGGAAAGCTCCTGAAAGCATGCACCATTCAATGGGCACACCAAACCTGTTATTCAATTTGCAGGTGTTTTGAGCAAACCAATGCCAGAAGTCTCACTGGGAGCTAAAATGTAGATAACATCTGATTCCTATCTAGTTGGCAACTCATAAAAAAACCTTGTAAAGGTTTTCATATAGCTGGCAGCTTTCCTTCCCCATACTCTCACCTAGAGTGCTACAGCACCCCATCAATGAATTTTGGGGAGGTTTGTGCAATGTTTATGAATGAGGTAGCAATACAAACACCTTCTAGTTATAGTCACACAACCCAGGCTGCATTCATGGTCCCACACAGTTCTGCAGTAGAGTATATCCCCCTACTTGTCTAATGTTAAAATATTTTTCCATGGAGAATTTTGGCTTATAACGATGCTTTAAGAGAGTGCAATGTTACCTTTGGCATTTACTAAGGCTTCAACCCCATAAAACACATAAGAACACATTTAAGTATCTGAGTAGTTCTATTGACTTCAATGAGACTACCCGTGCTTAAAACTAAGTAGGCAATTAAGTGTTTCACCAAATCAAGAAGTAAATGGCTGCTTTACTATCAAATAATAGACCTATGCAAGAGGATACTTTATACCTCCAACAAGGGTTTGGTTTCTCTTCCTCCTACATTAATACATTGCACTATATTTAGGTAACTGGTGTGTGTTTTCATATAAAATAAGAGAGGTTCCAGGCTAGAATCAGTTTTAAAGAATATTTTGGAATTTATAATTCTTAAAAATTAATCTTTGCCACCTTCAGTGATATTACAGCTCTCTGACATTCAGTTTATGATAGTCAATCATGTGAAAATTCAGGGTATTCATTGACAAAAACGTGCAAAATTTGTAATAGGTTTAATACTGCCCTCTAGTGAGTAGCAGGGACAACTACACTAGTTTAAAGCAGGGGAAAGCCAAGTTTCAGGTAAAGGTTTGATAAAGGCAGTATAACTGCATGCAAGTATGGTTAGTCTTCAGAGCTATGTCAACTATTTAATTTGAAGACAGGCACAATTCAGCAATATTCCTATCCATATTGTAGTGTCCATTACAGGAGACAAAGGAATATCCACTTTTCCCTTAGGAGTGAAGAGTGAAAAAGGAAGGCTTTTGAACATGACACTAGTGTTTTTAAAAATATCCTCATGGTATTTGATGTCAGGAATAATTATGAATTTTTTTTCCACAAAAGTTTAGAAAATGGACTATAGAAATAAATAAAAATATAAACATATTTTACTTACTTTAAGCTCCCCATAAGATGAAAGGAGTCCTGCCCCATAAGCTTTGATGGATCCATTTTGTTTGCAGAGCCCAAACTCAATAGTAAACCAATAGAGCTGATGAGCAAGAACATTTAGTGAAAACCACCATCTCAATAAGCAATCATTTCCCTTTATTGTAACTTTCTTGTTGCCCTGTCGCTCTTTTGTTTTTTTTCCCCTTTATTACATTTTTCTTAATTTCTTGCTATTTTTTTAAACAAGTATATATATTTTCAGAAGATATCCACATCCTTATTTAAACTACATTATTCAAACGTGAAGTCACTTTGTTCATACTACAGGGAAACTGGACATTATTCTTTTTACTGTATGTCTGCTCCCAACTCACCTTGCTTTGGAAGATGTTTCAAACTACGTTGAGCCATGTTAGCTCTCAATTGCATCTTAGTCAATAGATCCATAGAGCTAGAGGGGTCTCCATAAAAGTATAATGAAAGCCCATGCAGACCACATGCCAGCTCAGCCCATAGATTGTAAATGTCTCTACTGCACTTCTGTAGATGGTATTATTAGCAGAATCTTTAAATCGTTCCTGCTTTAGCAGTGACATTCACTTAAAAATGAAGCCAGATTCATCTTTATCTTGTTGCTGCAGAAAACAAGCAGGTGTATCAGTTGGTTAACCTTGCCAGTTGAAACTGTTGATACATTACAGACAGGTCTGTAACCTTGCCCCACAGCCCTTTGCTATCTCTTCCCTCTAAAGGTGCAGGGGGAGGAGGCAGGCATAGAAGGCAGAGTCTGTGCACTCAGCACCTTCTCCCTGTAAGCTAGAGGACAAGCAGGCGACAGGACCTATGCAGGGAAAGAACAAACCAAACTTTTTTCCAAAGGTTTCCCTATGTGTCAATTCTAGAATGCCAAGTTAATTTGGTCTTTCTTGACCCTAATATCTGTAGCGTAATCCAATGTAGTGTATGGGGCAATGTAGGCAGGTCAGGCATGAGTGCTGACAGCTTTCAATCTGTCATGGTCACACCCAGTTGTGTAGAAATGGACAGATGAACCTTAAGAACTGGGTGAACTAAAGGGTATTTTAGAGTTTGTTTTACTAAAAATTGAATGGCAACACTATTAGGGACTGTACACAGACAGCCTGGAGCTACCTGTTACTTTAAGATAAATAGCAGCTCAGCCAGGGAGCATGGCAGGCTAAGCAAAACTGCAGGGCATCAGGGCAATAGGCTAATGGGGTAAATGGCAGGCACCTGCGGGCAGTCAGCTGATGGATGTAGGCAGCACCCTGGGAACATATAGTGCCCAAGGGGCACACAACTGCCTTGAGCCCAGCCAGGGGCAAGCTCAAGGCTCTGGTGAGTATTGAGCCTAGAGCGGGTATAGTGTGATGCACCGAGACAGGGGCCCGGCACCAGAGAGGGATGCAGCCGGCCAGGGGCCCAGCAGACAGGGACCAGGGGCCGGTGATGGAAGGAACAAACATGAGCTAGAGCCCCAAAGCCAGGTCCGATGCAGTGGGCCTAGGCTAGAAGGCCTAGCCAGATTAAAAGGGTGGAGGCCAGGGAAACCAAAGCCTCAACAGTGATGACCGTAACACCCACAAGGCATGAGGCATGGTGCAGGGGAAGATTTGAAGCCAAGTAATTAGCCCATAAGGCTTGAGGTACCCTCCGGTGGCACAGCTACTAAGTAAGGCCCAGTGTTGGGTGTGAGGACCACCAATGACCACTAGGGTGCTGGGGACCCTAGTGGGGGTTCAGTGAAACCAGAGCTATGCTAAGGTCTGTGGGCAGCATCCCTATCTATGACTATTTCTATCAAGGCATAGCAGGCAAGATGGAATGGCACTTTAGGGGCAGAGCAGGCACTGTTGCAGAGCCACCAGGGGGCAACAGCCACCCCTGGGACCTTGACCTTATTACAGGGACAAATCGTATTTCATCTTTACATATCTACATGTACTAATGCATCCAAATGTAGCTGCATAAGTGCCTTGGAAGGGA
>NW_005841931.1:384787-416534 GCF_000455745.1 Alligator sinensis | reverse complement strand
CACGCTGCCTGCTTCCCCTACTGCCAGTGGGGCAGACACTGTCCTACTGCTCTCTCTCCATGTTATTCTGCAAGATGCAGAAAAGACCTTGAGGTAGAGGCTAGAATACAGGGCATCCTTCCTTCCAGGACAGTGTCTATCTCACTGAGCCCTGCTCCCTTTCACATGTTTTAGGATAAACTTTTTCCACTAAGAGGGTAGTAAAGCACTGGAATGTTTCCCCAGAGATGTTGAGGAATACCCAGCCTTGGTGGTGTTTAAGACCCCACTAGACAAAGCCTTGCCCGGGATAATCTAGTGGGCATGGTCCTGCTTTGAGCAGGGGGTTGGACTAGACTATCTCCTGTGGTCCCTTCCAACCCTAATTTTCTATAATACTATACTTGCCTCCTGCAGCCATGTATCTTCCCAACTTCAAGAGGACAGCTGGATGGTACTGGGCATTGGCCTTACCTGGTAGTAACAGCACTTTGCTGGGAAGTGCAAGTTCAAAATCTCTGTGGGTAAGGGTGAGCCTTAGGACCTCAGTTTCCTTCTGCCTGGGCTACAGAGCTAAAAGGTGGGTGAACATACCTCCTATGGTAGTTAATCATGCTCTTTTTCTCCAGTCACATTAATGGAAGCTTGCAGTTATATACCTATCAGAAAATCTTTCTCCACATAGTATCCATGGCCAGAAGGAGCAGCCATAGCTTCACAGGTAGAAATGGACTCTAACATCTGTGTAAGTAACAAAAGTGGTGTGTACAGGTTTACGTTTGCCCAATGTAAGTGGTCCTGAGGCATATAAAAGTGAAATATGATTTGGCTTTTAGTGTTCAGAACACATTAATGGCATTAACTAGCCTTCAAATCGCTCTGCAATATCAGTATTAGGATCCCTGTGTTACAGATCAGCACACTAAAGCAGAATGATTTAATGATGCAACCAAGGTCACACAGCAAGGGAAGAGAACTGGGATGTTTTGGGCTTCCCTGCCAATGTTCTGACCACTAGACTGAGACGCTCACTAGAGAGGCATTAGCAGCCACATCCTGACAACAGAATCATGCTGAGTATCCCCTTATTCCATCTGAGGTCTCATTGACTTCAGTGAACATAAGGAAGAGAGTCAGAATTTGACTCTACATTGTGAGCCTCCTACTTCCCTTGCTGAACTGCTTCTCAGAAGTGGTTCCATTAATTGTAATAGGAATGTTTGGATAGATAATGTCTACCAGTATAAGTTAAAGGCTCAAAACTAGCCCTTAATTTTCATCCCTATACTCAGCAGACAAACAAGCAAAATAAAGAGTATTAATTCTTTCCCCAAGTTGAATTCCCAAGTACTGCTGCAAGTTGGAACTAGAGAAAATATTCTTGCTCTCCTCATTCTCTGACACTTGTGCACCCAAATGTAACCCTGTACACACCATCCATTGTGGTAAGGTCAGGACTGAAAACCTGCTACCGCTATAACTATCTGCAGTACAACCTTCACTGGTCAGTGCTGAGTGGCGGTTAATTAACCTGGCAACCTCAGGAAGTGTCAATTGCTTTGGGTGGATGAGTGCCTCAGGAGGGTAGTGGAACCCTTGATGGAAGAAATACCATCAAAAAGCAGACGAGGGACTTTTGCCAAGAGCACCCACATAGGGCAGATTGGGCTCTTCAGCCATGGCTGGCAGCCAATCTAGGAGTGGAGCCCTGGAAGTCAGGCAGATGGAAGACCTCCTCTGCATTGGCAACTCTTGCAGTGTAGCTGATTCCAAATGGATCATCTCTCGCCCTTCCTTTGGACCAAACCAGTGTAACCGAGAGGGGATGCTGATACATGGGCAAAGCAGTGTCTTCATATCAACCGCCCAGGCTACTGCAGCTACATACATAGAGAGATCATTTCATCCTTGCTGGCAGCATGGCACAACATGGAAGGGTGGCAGTTCCGGGTTATAAGCACTCACTTGACTAGCATAGAGGAGGGTGCCATAGGTCACCTTTGATGGCAGAAGGAATCCTCACATTCACTGGTCAGCTATCACCGGCCCTAATTCCAGGCAGCCTCTGAACATGTAGGTGTCCGCCACAGTCTGCCTCACTGGGTGCATGAGGCTAGGCCAAGAGCCACAAAGCAGCTGGAAACCTTGCCTGGCAAAAACCCAGCTGGGCTGAGTTCCCATCCCTTGCCTAATCATAGTGCTGGAGATGGGAACTCAGCCCAGATGGGCTCAGTTCCCATCCCCAGCCGGACTGTAGCGCTGGGGAGGTGAACAGAGCAATCAGGCTCAGTTCCCTTCCCAAGCTCCCTGGTCCCAGGCAGCAGCACCCAGCTTCCCTCCCTCATCTGGCAGGCAGATCAGGGGCCCGCAGCCCCTGGAGGACTGGCACAGCCCCCGAAGGCCTCTCGGGATTGCAGGCCCCCATCTGCCTGCTGAATGAGAGGGGCTGTTTCAAGCTTCCCCATTATAGTGAATGGGCTAAATGTCGAAACAGCATCACTGTTTCGATGAAGCAAAATGGAACAGCTGTTTTGAATTGAAATAAAATTTGTAACGAAATGCCGTTCCATCAAAACCTCAAGTTGAAATGGAACAGTGCCATTTAGCACAGCCCTACTGCACGTGCACTGGTGTAGCTATCCAGTGTATGTGCAGGAGGGTGTGTCTACACATGCAATTAATGCTATTGAATATACTTGGGCTCAAGCTGAGCTGGAGCAAACTAACCCCAATGTCACTATCTATACCTGTATTTAAGCACAGTAATTTATTGCACTGCTGGATTCCACTTGTAGCTAACAGGACTATCTGGCAGCACAGTAAATTAGTCTACTGTTCCCTAATTACTGCGCATGTATAGATGGTGATGCTTTACTGTGCAACAAATTAGTTTGCTAAGCAGTAAAGCATCTTGTGTAGATACACCCTCTGGGTAGCCATCTATTTCCTTTTGGTCATCTAAGTGACAGTTTTTTAGTTGGCTGGGCAGCATTTTTTGGCATTAACACACAGGGAGCAATTCTGCTGCCCAGCAATATAGCTATGTGGGCCTTACATGTGTAGGCTGAGCATGGTTACACAGTAGCCACATACAAATACAGCCATGTGTGCACACACCTTGTGAGTGCATAGTGACATTTAAGGCCCTGAAATACAGGTAGACCGGTACTATAATTATCAGGTATTGGACTCAGGAGGAAAGGCCTAAATGAGTGTTCTAACCACACAGATACAGGGGCTAAAACATATAGGAGTCTGTCTCTGGTGTTGTGTTCAGATATATATGCAGTTGTCTACAGGTGCCGGATTATGTGTCAAATGGAATCTTCCACTGTGCATAAATACCAAAACCTACTGGTTAAACAGTTTAGAGGGGGGAAAATGCCACTCTTGGATTGCAGATGGCTGTATTGTATTGTACTTTCTACTACATGGGCCCCAGACTACTCAACACAATTGTGGTTAGATAAGATGGGGTAGTCTGTAGGCTAGCTGAGTCTCTTTATTGTAGATTAAATGTGATAGTCAATTCCCTAATGACTGGTGCATTCAGTCCTCAGGGGTCAGATCCTCAGCTGATGCACAGCAATTCAGACTTCAGTGGAGCTATGCTGAATTACTCCAGCTCAGGGTTTGGCCCTGTGATGTCCCAGATAACTTGTGTAGTCTTAGTGCCAGTCCACTGTTAAAACCTAGTTTTTACATAGCACTCTTAATCAATAGGCCTCACCATGCTTGACAAAAGAGGTATCATTATTAGGGGCGTGTGAAGTGGACCCTATTGCATTCAGATTCAGCCTGAATCAAGGACAGTGACTTGATTTGTTGTTTCGGATCACTGTCCCCGATTTGATTTGGCCAAATCCGAATCTGAAGACACGAAGCTGATTTGGAGAATCAGCGATTCAGAAACAGACACAGCTTTAAATGTTTTTTTACATACCTCGAGGTACCAGTGCAGCTTGCGAACACTGCAATGCTGGGGTGCATCCCACAGGAGGGCAGGGGGCCCTCCATGTGTTTGGCAGTGAACCCAGAAGTGGACTGGAAGTACTTCTGTTCCACTTCCAGGTCCACTGGGGAGTGCACAGGATTCCCCCCCCTCCTCAACATGCACACACACCCTCCTGATTTGACAATCAGCTATGGGGGACTCTGGGTGCCTCCCCTCGACCCAGGAGGCACCAGTTGCCAAGCTGGGGGGGGGGGCCTCCAGTGCACTCCCCAGTGGACCAGAAGTGCTTCTGGTCCACTTCTGGGTCTGCTGCCGAGTGCACTGCGGAACCACCCCCGCGCTTCTGTGGGACACTCCATGTGCCCCAGCATCACAGCATTCATGAGCTGCCTGTATCCTGAGGTATGTAGAAAAAACACTTAAAGCTGTGTCTATATCCAAATCACCGAATCTTTCCAATTCGGTTCAGAGAGATTAAAGGGTCCTCTGATTCTATTCAGATTCAGGGATTCAGCCACTGAATCGGGTCAAATCTCCACCGAATCGAACCAGGGACCAAAACTTCACACGGCCCTAATCACTACTATCCTTACTTTTACAGATAGAGTAAAACAGAGGCACAAGGATGCTTCAGGTTACCTTACAAGCAAGTGGTAAGACTAGAACCCAAATCTCTGAAGTCCTAGACCAGGCCTGATATACTAGGCCACACTTTCTAGATAGCAGCAGATGCCCTGCAACTGCTTTTAATAGTGTTCATGTTTTGTGACTCCCATGAATGCATGGATAATCTAGCACCTTAATTTTGCTTATACAAAATTCAATTCTTTCTTCTAGTAGTGGTTTCTCTTAATATTAGGATGTAAGTATCTAGCCTGATTGCTGGAGTTATGTGACTATGACATCAATTAGTAACCTTCCAGTAGCTCAAACTGCATGAAGACCCTGGGACAGGAATACATTCCTCCTGTTCAGGGAAATATTTAAGCACTTGCTTGAAATTCAGCATGTGTTTTTCTTCTGCCCTAGAAAGAGACAGATTTCAGCACATGCACTAATGCAGTCTGAATTAGACCAAGTTAAGAGGAAATATTTTGGCTGTTTCCATTTTGGGTGCCCACCTAAAGAAATTTGAAAGAGAGGCAGATATTCAAAGGGCAGGTACTCAGAACTTTTTGGAAATCAGGACCCTGACATTTTAGCTCAGATATTAAAATGTAGCTTATACTTACTGTTGACAGTTTTTCAATATCAGCATCCAATGACCCAAGAGAAGCCAGTCCAATATCCTAAAGCAAGAAAGTAATATCACAGGTGTGTTATTGGTTAGCCAGAAAGAATGTGGGGTGGAAGGGAGAAGGCTTGCCACACTTCCAATATGAATTAGCCCTTCTTCTTTTTGCAATAAACATGTCCTTCCATGGCTTCCAGAAGGCCTACCATTTGTGGATCCCCAACAGTGCTTAATCAAACATCATTCTTGACACAATTTTGACCAGTTCTTGGCCTGTTGTTGACCCTCGCATGTGCCCTCTCATTAAACAATGAGAAACCTTGTGACAAGGACAGAGTGTATCCAGCTGGACTAGAGCATGTCCAGGATGCTCCCACTAAATGATTAGGCAGTGCACAAATCATCTATTTCCCATCTTCCAGCCCTTTTCTAGGTCCCAAGCCAACTCCACCCCCTACCTACTCACCCTTACCTTTCCAATCACTTCTCCTTTGTCTGCCCCATCTGCCTTCCCCAAAACTTGCCTGTCTTCTGCTTCTGTTCCTGCCTCATACTATTCATTCATTTCCCCCAATGAGCTGGCTCCCACCTTCCTGGTCCTGATACTTCACTCTCAGATTCTCCAACTCCATCCCTAACTGTACAAAAAAGAATCCAGTAGCTTGTTACAGGTGGAAATGAGTGCACTGGCTAAGACAACTGCCATCCTCTCAGCAGCAGAAACTTGGCCATAAGCATGAAACAACCTGATTTGAGTTTCAAGAGGCTAGCTTATTCTGCCTTGTATTAATTAGATAACTCTGAAAACTAAATTGCCTTGTATTAATGAATACAGAGTTGGACCAAGGAACCTGTGTTAGTCATGAAGTAATAAACTTCAAGTCAGACATGCCCTACAGGCAGAACTCCTAGGGAAAATGAAGTTCCCTTGATGACTTGTTTACCTTGGTAAGCTGGGCAAAAGGCATCTCTGGAATTGCTTATTATACAAGTTACATTATAGTGCTGCCATATAAATGGGAATTCTAGGTCTGCCTCCCACTAATTTGACTGGGGGCTGGACTTAGAACCACTGGCACTTCAAAAGAGTACTGCCATTTCTCAGCACCAGAAGTTCACCAGGAAAACTGTGCTTCCTCCCTTGTATATTCCCTATTAAGCTAATTGCATCTTTTTAAGGATGGGTATTCCCTAGAGCTGCTTCTTGGTTCAAGCCCTAGATACTGTGTCATGGTAACAAACAAACAAAAGCAGGGTGACTTTACCATTAATTCTCTCATGATGGATAAAATATAAAAGAGTTTCCATGAAAGGAACTCAACCATAAAAGCACTTGATGTCATTCAGTTAAATCACCATGAGCCTTTGTGATCCTATGTTCTGAGCAGGGAAGACAACAACAGTTGGTGATTCTGAAATGACTACAGGGTTGTTTTTCTACATTTTTAAAATATTCTTTTATTTGTAGTATGTCTAGTACTATAGAGAGAGTTTCTCCATAATTAATCACAGTCCAAGTCTGGTAGGTACAGGAATAGGCTCAGCCTAGATTATAATGGCAGCTGTTGGTGAAGCCTTAAAGGTATTGGTTTTCATGACATATGAAGGGCCCCAGAAGTGTCTATTCAGTACATGTCTCAGGCACACAGTACCCATTGCTACTGGAATCTCTGTACTCTTCAGTCCAAAGCCGTCAGCAGAAAGCATTTCTTACCTGAGAGAACTGGGCAAATTCTTTATCAGCTAACATGGGAACGTGACCCAGCAACTCATGGCAGCAGTCACTGGAAGAAAAGTAATTTTTATCATTTAAAAAAAGGAATAGTTTTATCCTACAGAGCAATTCCAAGCAGGACTTATCTGCTCTTTCACTGCTAATCTCTCCCCCCTCCATCTGCAGGTAAAATTTACGTGCTGTCTTAAAAAATGAAAAAATCTGTGGGGAAGATTTTCAGCTGGCATAAATCTAGTAAACTCTGCTGGAGATGTACATAAAGGCTCGCTGTAGTAGTTGTTGTTCTGGCCCTACAACTCTGCTCTCGTTTCCTGCTAGCCCACTTCCTGCTGCGTGTGCTCGTCTCAGATTCCCACCAGCCCATCTCTTCTCTGTCTGTCTGTCATCTTTTGTATCGGTGCCTTCCCCCTCTATGACTCCTCCCATGGAGTTTGGAGCTCCTTCTATCTTACAGGGTGCTACCACACTTCCCTCTCTACATTTATCTCTCTCCTCAAAATATGCTCCACCTGTGCAGCCTCTCAGCAGTCACCATGTCAAGTTCTGAGCACATACAATAAAAGTAAAATATGAGTTGCCCCAAATCCCACTGACTGTAGTTAGAACTACATTAGATGTCTTATCATTGAACCTGTTTTGTTCCAGTTGAACAAAACTGTCTCTAAACAAAAACTCCAAAACAAAATGTCCACTCCAGCATAGCCAATAAGTTTGGCAGCTATATGGGATAAGAGACCAAGTTTCAAACCCATGTTTTGTGTCAGACAGAGCCAGGTCATTTCATGGAGCTCCCACATCCCAGATGACTGTCCTAATGATTGGGCTAATGTAGGATGAGGGTGGAGTCACTTTCATTTTTTTCAAACACTTTTGAAAGGTCCCTGTTTTGCCCTGATGCAGAACAAAACCAACTACCAAAGCCTTGTCATTTTCCATGAAAAAGAATTCTTGCTTACTGCGACCTTCCCAGAGCAGGGCATGCATAACCTGATACAATGTTAGAACTCAAGGAATGATAAATGCAGCAAGAATGAACAGATTAAAGCAAATGGCTTCAAGCGTTTTCCTTCTCCAGATGACCTTAAAAAAGAAGCATGTCTTCTTACTCATGTCCTCCTCTCCTAACTCCCTAAAAGCTTAGTTTTCAAATCATTTCATTCTGGGGGCCACCAAGATGGACCTTTGGATCATTGGTGAATTGCTTACCATCCCCCAAGTACTGCTAGTTTATGCCATGTCATCCTACTTACGGCTCTGGGGAATGCATAGGGGAGGAGGAATGCCTTATATACTGTGTGCTCTGGAAGACACGAAATGCCAGGCTGGCAAGGAAGTCACGAGAAGACAGTAGTCCTGCAGCTGGTCTCAGCTGAAAACCTGTTCTTTCTGCAAAGGACAGCAACACAGCAGGAAATTCTAGTGTTAATTACATGACAGCATGACACCAACCAAGGAGTTTGGACTTATTCCTAGCACATTCTTGTACCTGTGGGTAATGAGAACATCTATCTACTTTAGGTATTTCTGTCACTTCTGGTACAGCATCTCTGTTCTATCTATCTATATATTGCAGGGCAGTAAATGCAGACATCCCAAGTTATCTCTGCATGTTCTAGTTGTGAAACTGGAAACAGTGTAACCTTGTTAGAATAGTGTTGTGTTCGGGCTTAGAGAAGCATAGCTGTTTTGTTACCTCTAATTTCTATGACTCAACAGGCCAAATACAACAGCGAAATGTGAACGACAAGAGGGAGCATGTCTACAAGTGCGCTTTAATGTGCATTAGCCAAACTGTGCTGTTTAGTTAATGTGCATTAAAATAGGCTAATGCATATTAAGCATCACTTAAAATAGTGCTCTTTAGTTAATGTGCATTAATAAAAGCTAATGCACATCTCCTAGAACCTCACAATGGAGGGCACCCACACACGACCACAGAGACTGCTTCAATGTGCTGGAATTCCAGTGCATCGGAGCAGACTCGATAAATCAAGTCTGCTGAAGCATGCTTCAGCAGCCTCATGCATCTCGTGTATCAGCATCCCTGATCTTAAAAATAGTGGTGGGGGAAGTTGAATTAAAGTGTTAGTTCAAGCACCCCTGCCACCATTTTTAAGCATGGGAACACTGATGCAGAAGACGTAGTGGCGCTTTAATTACTACTTGTCCATTCCAGTACCAAAGGGGAAGCAAGCAAGACATGATCTTTAGAGAGATATCCATGCTTCATGGTCTTTTCTGAGCTGTCTCTGAGAAGGTGCAGTTTGTGCTCCACCAATGCACATAATCTAACATTTCAAAAGTCTAAAAGCATTTGAATAAATCTGGGGAGGTTTGATGTTGCTTTACCAAATCCTTTTATGAATCTGGCCCAGTGAGTCAGCAGCTCCTGCTGGCAAAGTGGCCTTGCAAATGTTCTTAAAGTAGGTAGACAAGGCATTGGTGGAGGGAGAAGATGTGCTAAAGCTGTACATTCATCTCAATACTGCATAAGAAAAATGAGTGCTAAAGAACTGAATGTGTGGGGTGACTGGTCTAACAGTTCAAAAGCCCTCTGGAGTCAGAGTCAGAGGGAAGGCCTTGAATGTTAACCTAAGGGAGCCTATACAAAATGAGGTTTAACTTTTGGCCTAAGAAAAATTTTATAAAGGCCTGACTATTACAGCATGACCCTCCTTTGAGTCCTTTGGCTGTAATTTTTTCCAGCTGTGGATCAAAATTCTTAAGTCCAAATATCTTTTCTAGAAAGGAATAACTCCTTGGGGGTATTTATTTAACCCCTTGGAAAACCATTTACCATATTTAGATGTCATGTGATTAACCCCCTTATGATTGCATAATGCTTATTTTGTAATATTAATTTCAATTTACATCCTAACCACTCCAAACTGCTAGTTATAGAATGCTGTGGTAGTGCAACTCACCTTAAAGGCAATGTGAAAAACTCAACAGAAAAATCCTGCATTACTTGTTATTAGAAGTGATGAAGGTTACTTGACTTGTTGGGATGGCATTAGTACCCTCCCCCCCTTCCAATATGCTCCCTTTCTGTACCCCTATAGTTTATTATATAAAAAGCACATAATATTATAGTAATATATGCTAGAAAATAGTCAAATATAGGCAATTTTTTTGTAACTGTAGGCATTATAGACTGGTCATAGGACTTAGGCCAGGGTTTGCACTGGGACTTTAGTGCACATAATGTCAGGTCCACGTGGTGCCAACCAAGCCTGGGAGAAACACACTAGATGTAGTGGCTGGCCTGCCCCTACTGCATGCTAGGGAATTCCCGGAGATGTTTCTCTGGGGCAGTGCAGTTCTGTAGTACCCATAACAAAGGCAGGTGACTACAAGGCACAATTGACTCCTAAGTTAAGGTATATGGGGCAAAACCCTGACTACAAATGAGGAAGGGTGAAAATCAGGATGACTTCAGCAGGGCCAGAATTTTATCCCACATACTAATAAATAAGAAGTATTCCTGTCTTACAAGGTGGCTCAGTGACATGGGACTAACTACTGAAGTTTTTGCAGACCTTTTAGAATACTTGTAGACTCACTTTGAGCTTGGAGAAGCAACACATTTACCAGGATACCATCAGAGATAGATGGACACAGATTCCCTAAACTGGGATAATTTTACTTAAGCCAGTAAAGTTTCCCCTGAAATAACCAAGGATAATGTTCTACTAGTGTAAGTTATACTGGCTTTGTTGTTTTCTGTCAGCTTCAAGCCAGCCATTTGCTAAAGGCAAACCTACAGCTTTACTATCTAATGGCAAGATGCAGTAATAGCTACTTACTATACACTGCTATTCTACACCAGCACATCTGTCTGCTCCTGATCCTGGTGTAATTTACTTCAGTTTGTATGTTTCTGGGTGAGTTTGTTCCAAGGAGTTCTGACAGTAATCTCATCTATCACAATTCCCTAAAAGAACTGTGATTAGGAAAGTTTAATTTTAGATTGAATCATTGGTGACAAAGAGATATTAATAGGAATCAGTTCAACTAACCAAAAGTACCTTTTTCTAGTCTGAGATGTGTGCAGCCACAAATAAACCTGTTGTGTGGAACACTTGCGTTCTCCCCTGGACAGATATGTGATGAAGGTTTTGATTCACAATTTTATAACATTTTCAACCAAATACATCTGTATAATAGACCAGACAAAAATTTAGAATCACAGCCTATAGAAAATGTAGATAACCCAGACAGTTAAATCTAACATTACCAGTAAAAACTGTGCATACCAAAATGCCTTTATACTGTCCTTGTTTTTCCACTTATGCCATTCTCTTTGAAATTAGCTGGCAGATGAAGACGACTCAGATCAGTTGTATACCAGGGTGGATAAAAATAAAAAATTTTCTGTGATTAAAATGAAACACCACTAATATACAGGGAGACATACATACATACATGTATATTAGTGGTGTTTCATTTTAATCACAGAAAAGTGGGAGTGTGTGTGTGTGTGTGCGCGTGCGTGCGTGCGTGGAAAATGTGGATTTTGGTTTACTTTTTATAATCTGAAAACTGGGGATTTTTTTTTTTTTATCAGAGAAAACCAGGATCCCTGACCATTACACACCATTTGAAATTCCAAAAGGGGGATACAAGGAACTTTGAAATACCATGTTCCACAATGCCTTGCCTTTTAAAAATCTGGAGACATCCTGCAGTTGAGGTATGCTGTCTTCTTGGTAGCCACAGTATTTCTCCAGCTGCTGAAAGGCATCCAGGTATTGTTTACAGGCATGGGTAGGGTAGAGGCTGCTCAGCTTTCTGTAGACTTCTCTCCTGAAAGAGTAATAGCTGTAAGTTGGTGACCTCCTCACCTCACCAGAGCAGAACCACTTCCCCATGGCTTCTAAACCAGAGATATTCAAGCAACTAAAGCAGAGACATTGTCTAAAACACAAAGCTGTCTTAATGTAGTAGCATTAAAAATGGACACACCTAAAGGAATAGAAAGGGCTGCCCTGCAGAGGGACAGAGTGCAAAGAGACAGTTTGTCCCAGTAGAGGCACTGTTTGCCCTGAGGGCAAGTGAAGCTGTTTTGGAGGTAGCCCTCTTGGAAGAGGGATGGGCAATCTAACCCCAGCAGGGTTTGAATGAGAGAGGTTAGCAAAAGCCCGGGAAGAGCCCTGGCCTGGGCTTGGCTGAGAGGCTTGCTTAAAAGAGGGGAGCAGTTTTCCCAGGAGGAAAACAAAGGAGAGAGGGAGAGGGCAAGAGATGGGCTGGAGACCAGGGAAAGGATCTCCCCACAGCCATCATCACCAGGTCATGTGGTGTAACATTTGTTCTATTGCATTGGTTATATGTTACCTTGTAAATAATTAAATCCTGTAAATAGTTTTATAACTGTTTGCAAGGTCATTTGATAGTAAGGGGAGTCTCTCTGCTCAGGGACCCTGCAGCAGCTACCTAGGGAGCTGGGCGGGGCTACCGGGTACCCCAGGATCCCACTATTCAGGTGAAGGCACAGGTAGTGTTGCGCCCAGGGTTACAACAATAAATAGTGCTAAAGAGTGGGTGAATGCTGCAGGTTGGTTTTTCCCCAATAGATGGGATCTGTCCTACCAAATCCAATATGCCTTTGCAGAACCTCATTAACTATAAAGGGCATCTGGACCTGACTCAGAAAAGTACTACAGCATGTAGTTAAAGTGAAGCACAAACTTAAGTTTTTTTCCTGAATCAGTCTCTGTAAGGCATAAAGTTCCATCAAGGCACCTCAGAGTGCAGAGCATGGACCACAGATTTTAAACACATTCCAAATTCTGGAGGAGTTCAGAAGGATGTGGTAGCAGAACTACATTAGATGCTACAGCTCCAGAAACTTGACTGCAAGTCCTACTCTAGCCTTACGTCAAAGGCTGCCCCTACCTGAATCCTAGTCAATAAGGCTGGGGAATCAAAGGTGGCCATAAGTGATGCTACCCATGTCACTCCTTTGTGTGCTATCAGTGGAGAAACTAGTGTGCCTTGACCACACTAACCCAATGGGCCATGAGGCTTGGATGTACCTTCTTTAGGGATTTGTAAAGAAAGGGAAGGTTCCAAAATGTGCATCCAGCTTCTTAAATTTTCCAAAATTCAGTGGTGCTTGGATTTAGGGCTGTGGTTTTGGACCCATCTCTTGTGTTTTATTTTATTTTAAATACTTCAATCTTAAGATAATATATTTAGCCATTGCAAAACAAGCAAGCAATAACATGATGGCAGTGAACCTGATAGAAATGGTTATTTTTGTTCACACACAGCTCTAGGGGTCTAACAAATTTATAAACATTGTTTTATGAAAATTGAGATCACTCTTGGAAATGCTGACTAAAGAAAATGACCTTTTCTTGTTTTTGTATTGTATTTCTTTTTGCTGCTATTGTTGCTATGGAGGTGATAGCCAGTATCTGGTAATGGTTGTCTCTCCATCATACACATTTCTTAGGTTAACGTGGGTGTAATTGACCAAAAACGAGAGCAAAAAAAGAGGTTTTTTGAGGGGCGGGGGTTGTTATGTTTTGGGTTTGTTTTTTTTTTTAAGAAACAGACTGAGGCAGTGGCTATTGTCAGTATTTCAAAAGCTGTCTGACCCTGGACCATCTGCATAGAGCAGTTAAAAAAAGTTCAAGAGAACAAGAGACCAGATGTTGCCATGACCTACTTCGCACAGGACAGCCTTGATTGTAATGGGACTGACAGGATGTAAACCAATGCAGGAGTAAACCCATGATTGCTCTCCACACTGCCCTTATCTAGATGTGCTTGAAGAATTTAGACATGCTTTTTTCACTTTGAAGTGTGACTCTACTATAAAAACATTGCTAACATTTCAGGATTGTGTTTAAAAAAATCCTGAAAGCCACGTTTTTAAAACAATGGATTTTTTTGACAACTGAAGACTTTTTTTTATTGCTTTAAGCTTCACGTTTTTAGTTGCTGAAAGAACTATATACAGATAAAACCCTGAACATTAGAAATGTTAAATATTGCAGGGCAAATCATTTCCTTCTCGTAGTTCCCTTACATTAAATGCATTCAGAACATGGAGGTAAACCTACCTAAGAAAGCTACGGATGAAGTCCCTTGCAAATCATTTATATGGTTCCCTTGAACTTCAATGGGTTGGGTTCAGGTTCTTTTTGAGGACAAAGAGGGTAAAGTTGACAGCACTTTCAAAGGAAATAATCTTTTTAAACATATATGAGTCAATCTGGAGTTCTCAAACTGAACTTCAAGCCAAGTATTGCTAACAGTGAGATGTGCTGTGTCTGTTAAAAAAAATGGCACAAAACTAGGCAGGTGGGTGCTTTAGCAGATTGACAGGCTTGCTAACCTAGTGGGGAGAGCTTTAAATGAGGTTTGCTAGGTGATGAAGACCAAAGCCCTGTGGTAAGCGGGGAAATGGACCTAGAGGAAGAGCAAGCAGGAGAGAGCAATAAGGATACTTTCTGAGAAATCACGGCAAATCAACGTATTACCTTAGGTGTCTGTACACAAATGCATGGAACCTGTGAAACAAGCAGGAGGAATTGGAAGTCCTCGCACAATCACGGCACTATGCCATGATTGGAATAACAGACTTGGTGGGGTAGCTCGCATGACTGGAGCACTGTCATGGATGAGTACAAACTGTTCAGGATGGACAGGCAGGAGAAGAGGAAGTGGAGTTGGGCTGTATGTAAAAGAGCTGAATGATTGCTCAGAGCTCCAGGTTGAAACTGGAGATAGGCCTGTTAAAAGTTTATGGGTAAGGATCAAAGGGGAGAGCAACAAGGGTGATGTCATGGTGGGGGTCTGCTGCAGATCACCAGACCAGGAGGAAGTGGTGGATGAGACTTTCTTCAAACAGCTAGCAGAAGTTTCCCAATCACAAGCCCTGGGTCTAATGGGGGACTTCAATCACCCTGACATCTGTTGGGAGAGCAATACATCAGTGCACAGGCAATCCAGGAAGCTTTTGAAGAGTGTTGGGGACAACTTCCTTGTGCAAGTGCTAGAGCATCCAACAAGGGGCCATGCTCTTCTTGACCTGCTGCTCACAAACAGGGATGAATTAGTGGGGAATGTAGTAGTGGATGGCAACTTGGGCAGCAGTGACCACAAGATGACAGAATTCAGGAAAGGAAGGACGGAGAGCAGCAGAGTAGGGACCCTGTGCTTCAGAAAAGTAGACTTTGACTCGCTCAGGGAACTCATGGGCAGGATCCCCTGGGAAGCCAGTCTGAGGGGGAGAAGAGTCCAGGAGAGCTGGCTATACTTTAAAGAAGAGAGTTCAAGAACAAACCATCCTGATGTGCAGGAAGACTAGCAAGTATGTCAGAAGACTACCTTAGCTTACCAGGGAACTCTTCAGTAAACTAAATTACAAAAAGGAAGCTTCTAAGAAGTGGAAACTTGGACAAATAACTAGGGAAGAATATAACAGCACTGCTCGGGTATGCAGGGATGAAGTCAAGAAGGCCAAAGTGAATTGGAGTTGCAGCTAGCAAGGAATGTGAAGGATAACCAGAAGGTTTTCTAGGGTATGTGTCAGTAACAAGAGGAGGATCAGGGAAAGTGTGGGTCCGTTACTGAATGGGGGAGGCAACCTTGTGACAGCGAATGCAGAAAAGGCTGAAGTGCTCAATACCTTTTTCACCTCAGTCTTCACAGGCAAGGTCAGCTCCCAGACTACTGCACCAGGCAGCACAGTTTGGGAAGGAGGTGAGCAGCCAACAGTGGCAAATAAACAGGTTAGGGACTACTTAAAAAAACTGGACATATACAAGCTGATAGGGCCAGATGGGATGCACCTGAGGGTGCTGAGGGAGTTGGCTGATGTGATTGCAGAGCCACCAGATATCATCTTTGAAAACTCATGGTGATCAGGAGGGATCCCGGATGATTGGAAAAAAGCAAACATAGCACCCATATTTAAGAAATGGAAAAAGGAGGATCCAAGGAACTACAGACCAGTCAGCCTCATCCAAGTTCCAGGAAAAATCCTGGAGCAGATCCTCAAGAAAGCCATTTCTAAGCACTGGGAGGAGAAAGTGATTAGGAACAGTCAGCATGGATTCACCAAGGGCAAGTCAGGCCTGACCAACCTGGTTGCCTTTTATGATGAGGTGACTGCCTCTGTGGATGCAGACAGACCAGTGGATATAGTATTCCTTGATTTTAGCCAGGCTTTTGATACAGTTTCCCACAGCATTCTTGCAGGCAAGCTAAGGAAGTATGGGCTGGATGAATGGACTGTAAGGTGGATAGAAAGCTAGCTGAAGCATTGGGCTCAGAGGGTAAGGGTTAGGGTTAAGGTTAGTGACTCGATGTCTAGTTGGCAGCCAGTATCAAGTGGAGTCCCCCAAGGGTTGTTCCTGGGACCTGTTTTGTTCAATATCTCCATCAAAGACCTGGAGGATGGCACAGAGTGCACCCCCAGCAAGTTTGCAGATGACACCAAGCTGGGGGGAGTAGTAGATATGTTAGAGGGTAGGGCTAGGATTCAGAGTGACCCAGACTAATTGGAGGATTGAGCCAAAAGAAATTTGATGAGATTCACCAAGGACAAGTGCAAAGTCCTGCACTTAGGACAAAACAATCCCATGCACCAGTACAGGCTGAGGGCTGACTGGCTGGGCAGCACCTCTGCAGAAAAAAACCTGTGAGTTAAGGTGGACAATAAGCTGAATATGAGCCAAAAGCATGCCCTTGTTGCCAAGAAGGCTAACGGCATACTGGGCTGCATTGGTAGTAGTGTTGCCAGTAGGTTCAGGGAAGTGATTCTTCCCTTCTATTCAGCACTGGTGATACCATATCTGGAAAACTGTGGAACTGCGTTCAGTTTTGGGCCCCCCACTACACAAAGGATGTGGACAACTTGGAGAGAGTCCAGTGGAGGGCAACAAAAATAGTGAGGGGCTGGGGCACACGGTATATGAGGACAGGCTGAGGGAACTGGGCTTATTTAGCCTAGAGAAGACTGAGAGGGGATCTAATAGCAGCCTTCAGCTACCTGAAGTGGGGTTCAAAATAGAATGGAGCTAGACTGTTCTCACTGGTGGCAGATGACAGAACAAGGAACAATGGTTTCAAGTTCCAGAAAGGGAAGTTTAGGTTGGATATTAAGGAGAATTTTCTCACTAGGAGGATAGTAAAATACTAGAACAGGTTACCCAGAGAGGTGGTGAAAGCTCCGTCCTCGAAGATTGTTTAAGACCCAGCTAGATAAAGCTTTGCCTGGGATGATCAAGATCTACTTGGGGCTGTTCCTGCTTTGAGCAGGGGGTTAGTTTAGATGACCACCTGAGGTCCCTTCCAACCCTAATTTTCTATGATTCTAGGCCAAAACGAAACCGAGAGAAATAGTTTTCCCCTTTTTTGTCAGAAGAAAGTGACTGTCAGACCTAACTGTTGTCACATGATAAATGTGTCCCAGTATTTTTGTCCTTCAATCTTCCTTGTCCTATCACAACTTTTACCTATTGTGCCACCCCCCAACTTGCTCTTATGACTACTCAGTTTATGGCTCTACAATAATTTTGCCTGCCTGAGAACAGAGACATGGATCATCTGTCCTCTGTTTTTGGAAACACAGATTGCTGTGTTTGATTAATGTTTCATTTTTATAGACGTATTGCTACAAACTAAAGGAATCCAACAGCTCTTCAGAGCTAATGTCAAGGGAATTTATGGCACATTACAAATTTCTTCTTTGGCTTTGATGTATTCATATTAAGTTGTGCTGTAATGTAGTCAGCCTCAGGGCACAGCCATAGGGAGCAATGATAACAACTGAGAGATCTAATTTCATGAATCGATTTACACAGCTAGTCACCTAGGTTGCTGGGGCTGACTGGACTAAGGAGACAGACAGATATCCCTCTAAAGGCCTATCCCATTCACCACACTGGGGATAGTTCTAGATGGAGAATAACTGCAATGATGGAAACTGGCAACAAAAGGGAAAAACAGGAAAGAACACAAAATTAAATTTTCTTCAATGCAACCTTCCTACACACCCTCCCATACCAATATTGTTGGCTGGCAGAAGCAGTTTATGCACATGATACTAACACTCATGTTATAATTATTCAAGAATGCTCAAAAAACCCAACACTTGAGCTTTTGAAAGAATATTGAGATTTGCACAAGTGGGATGCATTGTTTATATAAATAGTGTCTGCACCTCTTCCAGTTCATAAGGGAGAGTTCATTTTATTCTAAGAAAATCCTAGGGAGAGGAAGGATAGCCTTCTTTCTGAACCATTAGCAGGGAACTCAGAACATGTCCTTTCATTTCCTCACTCTGCCATAGGCTTTCCTGTGTGATCTTGACCAAGTTACTTAATCTCTTGCTCTCTTTTCCCTGCTCTCAAGTTCCCCTTCTGTCTTTTCTCAGAGGTGTAGTAGGGGTAGCATCAGCTGCTCTTGGGGCTATTTTTGTGCCTCCCCTATCCCACAGGCAGTGCCCAGGCCTACTGCCCTGGTCTCCCATCCCCTCCCTCAGTTTTGCCACTATCTTTTCTCTATGTTTTTGGCCATCTTTTCACTTTAGATTGTAAACTCTTTGTGGAACAGACTGTTTCTAATTGTGTATTCATGTGACATGTAGTTCACTGGGGCCTTGGTCCTAACTGGGACATCTAGACCTTATTGTAATAGAAAAATACCTTTTATGATAATGGCAATTGCTATATACGTGATTTTTTGAAGCTAGCTAGAGGAAAAGAAAAATATGTGGATGAGAACTAAACATTTATCTTTTCTACCTTAACCTTTACCCACTTCTGATTGAAACAACCATCTTCTAGGCTGAATCAATGGATTGACTAATTTTTGTTCCAAAACTTCAGCTGTGTGTATCCACACTGGGGTTTGCTTTTTAGAAGGGATATAGGCACAGGAAGGACAGACCCTAGTAAAGATGTGCTGCACTTGTATAAAAAGCAATGGACTTTAAGTGTGATTGGCCCAGAATTACATGTGAGGTCATGAACCTTTTTGTATTGTAAGGTAAGACTACATTTATTCAAGGAGTGATTCAACTGAAAAACAAGAAACATTTTTAAGACAGAAGGAAGCAGGTTAGGATGTTATGCCAAGGGTTTGTGTCAGGGTTGATTGTGTAGTTTTTATTAATAAATTAGACAATGGATGGTTTGAATAGAGATAATCCAGTCTCTGGGGGATTGGACTACATGACCCCTGAAGGTCCTTTTCAGCCTTATTTTTCTATGATTTAGGATAGAAATAGCCCTCATCCCATAAAAATGTGAGATTCATGCAAGGGACTGCTATCTGTATGCTCATCTATCTCAGAAACTGTATCTATGAAGAACACTTCCATGTATCAACTCTAACTTATTTATATATACACACCTGACTTTCCTACCTCATCTTTTCTCTTTTTTGGATAGTCTGTATTTATCTTTTCAATCTTCTTTGCTTAATATTCACTTGTTTTCTTTCAGTAGATTATTTTTCCTCCTTTCCTTCTTTTATTCCCCTTAGTCTATCCCAAAAGAACACAATCAGTCATAACAGTGAACCAGTTGTTCATCTTGTCCAGTATCTATCTCAGGCAGAGGCCAAAACAGATGCTATCAGACTCCTATTTTCATTAGGAACCAACTCCTAGATCCACATTTCTTTAAGCATGAGGAGTTCAAAGTCCTACTGTGGACACACCAGCATCTGGCACCTTTGGGATTTTGAGGGAAGGCAGAAAGCTAACAGAAAAATCACCTTATGGCTCTCCTGTAGGTGTTCATGCTCTGAACCTTTGATGTTTTATCACTACTTGCTGTGACTTGAAATTAGAGTTAGGAGTCTCTGGTCCCCTCAGGCCAAGAACATGACTTCAATTCGCATTGGCAGGAGTTTTGCTTGCATTGGTAGGACACTGCTTTACAAAATGAGTAACATGAAGGGAGATTAAGACACTGGTTAAAAATAGAGATGCTTAGCTATGGTTTGAAAATGGAGTGATCATCCTGTGCTGCCAAAAATTCCACTGAGATGTCGTGAAATTGCTTTATGGTTAGTCACTTCGTAGAGTATAACAATACACTCACCAAGTAGCAGTTTCTTGTGCAGAGTATTCAACTCGAGGCAAAGGGTCTCCCCTTTCGAGAGAGAGAGAAAATATAAATATCTTTTCTAAAGGCGATTTGAAGCTTTGTGTTCAAGTATCATTTCCTATACATACATCAGTAATACAAGAATTTAAAAAAAAGATGTGTAATCTACAGCTTTTCTGTAGGAGCTCCCAAGGGGTTTTATGAGCCATAGGTCAGAATCTCCACTCAATTCTGAGATGGAGAATACTGTATAAAAAAGGAGGATTGCTTGGAAGATACCAGAGACCATGCTGTATTGCACTTCCCCACTCCCTGCCCCCAGCTGGTGGTACATCAACCATTAAACTGAGTATAATGTGGTTGGCCAGAAGCTGAAATGGAGATCAAAACAACTGATCCATATAGCATCATCCCAGGAGAAAGAATCTTAAATATGTGCACAGGTATATTATGTGTTTTCAACATTAACTTTCCCATCAGTGTTTGGGCCCATCATTCAAAAGAAAAATAATTTAGCTTACACATCTTGCAAATTCCCCTTACTAGAAGGCAGAATGGTTTGCAGTGTTCTCGAGGAAACCTGCAGACTCTAGTGTGTATGTTTTTCTCTCTATTGTATTTCTACACAGAATGGCAAGAAGATGTCAGTTGTTCATTAGAAAACAAGTCTTTCCATTTTTCAGTGTTCTCCTACTTTCTGCTAGACATGTACAATCTATGATAGACTTGATAAAGCACCTACCAAGCCCTAAACAGAAGCTCATTCTTATACCATAATTGACACGAAGAGCCATAAAGAAAGACAATTTTTGCTGGACAAGATGCAGAGCTCAGGAAGACACACGTGCAACCCAACAGCTGCATGCTAAAATCACTGTCACTGAGTTCTGAAAGGTGCCTCCTGCATGTAGCAGCTGTGTCAAATACATGAACTATCATCCATGTCAATACTGCCTCTGCTTCCTTATCCACCACCGAGTGGTGGGGGAAAGGGATCCAGACTTGACCCACAAGGAGCCCCAGGGTCCAGATCCAGCCTAGGGGCCCAACCAAGTTTGACAACCCTGGCATATAGGATGCAGTTCTTAGCACTTAACCCAATGCTACAACAGATGGCACCATAGGCAGCGTACAAATGCTCCTTTCTAGTGGTGGAAAATTTTCACTACTACAAATGATTCTGGGAGAGGAAGCAGTCCGTAGCCACCCCCTCTCCTCTGCTCCTTGCACCTTCTCTGGATTGGGTCGATACCAGTCTGGGAAAACTGTGGGCTGCTCCTGTCCTTCTGTTCCTGGCAGGACAGGAGCAGCGCTCACTTCTTACACCAGGGACCCCAGTTTGAGAAGCAGGCAGGGATTTCACCATGCTGCACCTTCTGCTTGGCTCTGGGGTACTGGGAGCTAAGTGGACAGAGTAGTTGAGAAAAGCCCCTGGCCTGCTTCTCATTCTGGGCACTCCAGCATGAGGAGTGGGCAGGTGCTCTCCACTGCCCCGGGGGGAGCCTCCCCAAACCTGGTTCCTCACCCCACCAGCTTCCCCTTGCTGCCCATGCTATCTAGCTGGGCAGTGGGGGTGGCAATTTGAAAGCTGACATCTAAGACCTGGGCCCAGAAAAAGCCATCCCAAGTATCTTCCTGACCCCACCAGCTAGCTTCTTCTTGCCATCTGTGCCTCCTATCTGGGTGGTGTGAGTAGCAATGGGAGGCCCGCCGGAGTAGGCAAAACCCCTGACCTCTTCTCAAACTGAGGACTGCCCGGTTTGGCAAAGAGGCAGGGACTATTGTCTGAACCTCCCTGCCCCTCCCAGACTAGTCCAGGAAGGGAGGGAAGCAGAAGGGACAATCCTGCAGCCTGCTTGTCACTTCAGGAACTCCAGTGTAAGAAGCAAGCAGGGGTTTGAACTGCTTTTGGCTCCCAGAGCCCAGCAGCTGAGCAGAAGGAGCAGTTCACCAAAGCCCCTGCCTGCTTCTCAATCTGGGAACTCTGGCAGTATGTTGGAGAGATGGGAGAAGCTGTCTCCCCATGTCTTCTCCAGAATCTGGTCTCAGGAAGGCACAAGAGCCTCATTTGCCTCCACTCCTCCTGCTCCCCCCTGGAAAATCCTGGTCCCAGGAGGAGTAGAGCTAAGGGAAATTGTAAAGAAGGTCAGTCTCCCAAGAGACACTCTCAGGAGCAATTTATGACTTGACTTTCTGGCCAGACTGGCCATTTTTGCTCCAGGAGAAAAAGCGTGAACATCTATACACTTCTGGTTTCTACCAGGAAAACAGTGATTCCCTGGTAGAAACTGGACATGTGTACATAGCCTATGGATGTATTGGGCAAAAAGTAGGCCACATCAAGTAGCTGCTTCACGTGAAAAAAATATAGACCACTTTACATAAGAGCATACAAATTCTGAAAGTGGCTTACAATTCCTACAAGGCTTGTACTTACTCTCTGTAGCTGAAGGCAAGGTCTGTAAAGAAGGCCCTCCGTTTCCTGTATTCTGGATCCGTGTATCCCTAAATTGTGAGATAATTCAGAAGAATACTTACAGAAAGACAAATATTTTGGCATGAATTACCACATTTACTTGCATACCACACATCCTTTTCCCCAAAAAGTTAGCCAGGAAAAGTTGGGGTGTGTTATAAACAAGGAAGCTGAATTCATTTTTGGAATGGAGGCATGGGAATGCTGGAATGGCTGCTACGGCCTGTGCTCCCTTCTCAGCTGCCTGCAGTAGGGTCAGAGACCCATCCTCAGTATCATTCACCCATTCCTTAGAGCTCCACAGCTAAAGATTTAACCCCGTCACAGCTATTGCTGAATTAGCAGCAGCTTTGGGCTGAGCAGTGGCTGCAACAAGTTTAAACCCTTAGCTAAAGAGCTGTAAGGAAGGGTGAGTGATCTTGAGGATGGGACTTTGTCTCTCCTGCATGCAGCCAGCATTTAGCCTTGGTGAGCCTATGCTATGGCAAGCAAGATTCTGGGAAAATATTTTTTTCTTCATTGAGCCTTCCCAAAACCAGATGTATGTCTCATGTGGGGTGAATGGTATGTGAGAAAATAGAGTAATCTGCTGACAGAGTAATAATCTGGTGAATTCAAAATTAACTGGCAAGAATTTCTGTTGCTTCTTTTATTGCCTTCTCTTTGTGGTAATGAAGCATGAGACTATGCAGAACCATAGTGGCCAAAAGGGGCAACTACTCCAGGCATCACTGTGGGGAAGAGAGGATGGAAAAAGAGCTGCTTCTGGCAGCTGCCTGATTGCAGTTTTGATCGCAGTGGCAATCAGAAGTCACTGCTTCCCCTGTGCCCTGGGAACCTGGCTGCATCCCTACGCTGCTGGGAATATTATTCAGAGAGTAAACCAAACTTTACACTAAGTTGCATCTGCAAAACACTTCTGATATTGGACCTATGACTACAAAGGAAATAGTGTAAGGTCAGGGGTCCATGCAGGACATGGGCACCCAGGGCTTGACATTAGAGAGTCAGGAGGAGGCAAGGTTGGGAAATAAAGGCCAAATCAGAGTCATAAGGTTATGAGCCAGAAACAAAAGATTTACACTCGGGTCAGGAAGCAGGGGTCAGCACTAGGCCTTGAAAGAGCTGCTGCTTACAAGCAGCCAGCCATGCCCATGCAGGCAGCTGGGACAAACTGGAAATAGGTAGGTCAGGTGCTGGCAACCTTTTGCAGTCCCCACTGCGGGCCACACCCTGCCGCTCCTGGCAATCAGCAGATGCTGTGAATGTAACAGATAGAAAAAAGGTAGGGCCTAGGACCCTGGAGAAGCTTCCCTTGCTGCAGCAGAGGGATAAACTGAACACAGCAGGCAGTGGGACCCCAAGGAGGCCTCTTCTGCTGCTGCAGCTAGAGCCTGCTGCCAATTCTCTGAGCTGCCAGGGATGGATCCAGGCTATTTAAGGGTCAGATCTAGCCCGTAGGCCATACATTGCCAATCCCCTTCAGTAGGCCATTGGCAGCCAGGCTCACTGAGGTAGCTGGGGCCAGTTGCAAGTAGTCAGCTTGCCTATGGCATTGACTCATGACATCCCCTTCTATAAAGGTGTAGGCAGAGAACATTATACAAAGTGGCAATTTCAAATGCAAGTGAAATGAAAGACATCATTTCAGTAGGAGGCCTAGAAAATAGACTCACTCGACTGATTTTCCTGTTAGCTGTTTTAACCATGCTGTATTAAAAATGGCTCCAGTAATAGCTGTACAAAAGGATGGTTACTACTTCAAGTTGGGTATTCTTTTCCTCCTGGTTTACTAGAAATTCAGCTTCCAGACAGGTCCTTCTAATTATTAAATAAATATGAATAGACACATAGGCTGGGTCCACAGTAGCAGGGACATGCCTTTGCAGCAACACAAATTAGGGTTGCACTGAGAAAGATTTTTTGGGCCAATACCAATGGCCGATTATTAACGAGTCATATCAGCTGATACCAATTTGATTGTGGCTATGCAGCCCGGCAGCTTGGAGAGCAGTGTTCAGCTGGTAAGTCTGTTGTGGGGGAAGGGGCCTGGGGAGGGAGCAGATCGAGGCCCCTGTGGTGAAGGAGGGAGTGGATCTGGGGCAGGGGTAGGTGCTGCCCAGCCGGGCCAGGATGGGACACGGGATGGAGGTGCACAGCTCATCTGGGGGAGGGGTTGATGCCCTACCAACAGCATCAGTTTTGGATGTCAGAGGGTCACTGGCCCCATTGGGAAGGCACGTGCACCCCCATGCACCCCCTACCAGTTGCCTATGCTGAGGTGCAGGGTGCCTCAGCATAAGGGCTCTGCAGCTCATGGAGTTGGGGAAGCAGGCAGCCCTAGATTGCCTGCTTCCCTGTCTTTATGTTTGTTCCAGCACATGCCACTTTACCATGGTTTGCACTGCTTTTTTCAGGTTTGGGTTTTTTTGGTTTTGTTTGGGGGTTTTTTGAGGGGGGAGGGTGGTGCGGGGGGGTGTTGGGTTTTTTTGCTACTGAGAAATCCTAGTAGCAAATTTGCCCTGGTGCCGCAAATTAGCAGTGCCATGCACAGGTTAACATGCAATGTATGTGGGTTGTGGCACTGCAAAGACATTTGTGGTGCCACAAACCACAAGTGCCTGCATATTTGGATCCAGCCATAGAATCAAATCTCTTTGAATTTTCCATCACTCTTGATATAATAAAAATAATAGCTGGAATCTGGCACCATATTATTAGCATAACACTCATAAAGCAGGGTTGATTGGCAACACCATACAAATATTTATTACTCTAAAATATTCAACTTTTATTGGAACCATTTTCCATACCAAGATCCAAACTTTCCCCTTATGTTTATGCACTTTATTTCCACAGTAAATATCATAATAATACTGTAGGCAATGGGAGTCATGCACATGTTTCCAAGGGAGGTATTTCATATCTGTACATTTGCTCCAAAGAACATGTGTAATTTTGCTATGTGAGTATATGCCACAGAGCCTGTATTCCCAGGTTGATCTGTATCCTCTACCGAGCTCAATAGGCTCCCAATCTTCCTGCCATTAGCACAACCAGAGGAAAGAATATGACCCCCAAGAAACCCGTAGCTGGGTAGTTATTTTGCAGAAATTGCTATTGACAAGTGGTTTTCAAAACATGGTTCACAGACCGTTGGGGGTCCACAGACTCTGTCTAAGGGGTCTGCAAAAGATGACTATGATCAATCAAAGGGGTCTGCACTTCCATTTGTATTTTTTTAGGGGTTTGCTAATGAAAAAAGGTTGAAAACCACTGCTAGAGACAGACAACTTGGGAATAATTTGGATTGCTTCTATTAGGAAGAGATGCAGAGAGTCATAAAAGAAGTTCTAACCTGGTAGAATATAGGGATTTTCTGGAGCAGAGTAAAACTACAGTGATATGAATACCACTCAGGGAAAACATGCTGGCAAAGAAACTAGTTATGCAGCCTATCTACCCCTTTGGTAGCAGACAACTTCAGTGTTATGATTTTACAAGCTTACAAAAGGTTCTGATTATAATTAAAGCATCTAAATAAGGAACAGACAAATCATCTAGATCTAATAAAAACCATTCTAAATCTTCAACCAAGCTTCAGTCCAACCTTATCTGAGAGTCATAAATATGAACAACTTTTTGTCATGCTCTTTTGTGTTGCTGAAACTATCTTTAAAAGGAATTCTTGATACAGTTTGTCCATTGGGTAGCAGAAATAAGTCCCCCATTGAAACAGTTTCAAAAGTAAACTAAGGACAACCTCAAACTTACAGGATGGCCATGATCCAAATCAGGTTCATACTTGGTGATCAAATGGTGGCACTTGTCCAGGTCTCGTATCTTCTTTGGAAACCATGGGACTGATTGAGAAAATGTTACATTTGAGTTATACAAGTAAACCCCAAGTGTGGGAAGCAACAGAAAAGACAGCCAATGAAAATGAAAAACTCTACTTTGTACAAGGAATGTAGGCTAAACAAAAGACATATGAATGATTGATTTTCATTTTTCAAACCCAAATGAAGAATTGAGAAAAAGGATTCAGGGTGTTGACCTAAAATGAAAAATGTTTCAACATGCTCAATGAAACAAAGAGAAAACAAGCAAAAGACAAGTAAACCAGAGCCCCAAAATATGGGTGTTTTTTTTACAGAAACATTGAAACATTTTATTTATAAAATGTTAAAACCAACTATTTTGAGTTTTCTGTTCTTTTCACCCCTCCTTCCCGCTGCCCTTTTTGGCTCAAGCTATGAATCAAATTCAGCCTGAATCTGCAAATAGTTGCACCTCTATTCTCAAACCTGCAGAATGAACAATCTTGAAAAATAATTAATTTGGCTCTAATGTAAACCCTGGCATTTCATATCATCAGAGAAAACTCTGGGCTGGAAGGGACCTTGTGAGGTCACCTAGTCCAACTCCCAGCTCAAGGCAGTTGAGCCAACTTTTACGAATGATGTACTGAATAGCATTTGAAAAAAAGGCAAAGTTAGTATAATTTTCCCAGTCACCCAAATCCTGAGGTATAACTCAGCATTCCTGACTGTGGCAAACCATGCTCATAGTCAGCTGGAAACTTGTTTTGGAAGTGGTGCCATTTTTTTGCAAGTCAGCAAGCTTCACGTTTAGTGCAGACTTAACAAACACTCTCCATCTTTGCTTGTAAAATGTGGGAGCACATAATTAGATGTAATTATATGCAGTGAAGGATGTTGAGACCCCTCTCCTGCAAACTCTCATGAACTTATTTATTTTTGAAAAAGTAGGTCTTCCTATTGCCTTCAGTAGGAAAGCATGAGCTTTCAGGTCAGGACCAGTGAGTTCAGAACATTGCAGCATTGAACTCTAAGTCCCTCATGGCATCCACAAATAACTGTCCCCACAAGAAAAAAGAGGCTGCATTAAAGATTGACTGGATATCTGAAAAATAGGAAATTATGGTTCAAGACAAAAGGAAAGTTCTGTCCCCCTTTTGCTTTCAAAATTGGGCTGCAACCCACCCCCCACCCCCTTTCTTTCTCATGTCTGTCCAAGTCACATCTCTCTTCCAGTCTGCTTATAGATATTCATTCACCTTTTACTTCAGGTTCAGTCTCTTTGTATTCAGTGCTCTGCCCAATTCTGCTACATCTCTGCTCTCATTCTTTCCTACCCCACTGACTCCTTACTCTCCACCCAAGCTCCTCCTTGACTGCCCTGTTTGTGCCGTTACTCTATTCTCAATCCCTTACCTTCTGTAACCTCTTCCTTACCAATGCTCACCAAGCAACCACCTTTGCCCCCTTTAAATCCTTGCTTAAAATTGATTCCTGCCAAGTTTTTCCACACCAGCTACTGACCAAAGTCCTACTTTAGTATAACACGTCATCACATTTTCAGGTGAAGCAAGTATGAGCCCCAATGCTTTCCTGAATTAGAGAGCTCAAAATACTATTAAATTAAGGACTTAGAATACCCACTAAAACACTATTATGGGCACATCCAGATGCATGTTCATGTGCAGTTTACAGCACCTCAAAGCTGTTTGAGGTGCCGTAAACTGCATGCGGCACACATGTACCCATTCACGATGCTGCTAATTTTCAGCACAGTGCCAAAATTTGCCACTGGGAGATCCTAGTATAACAAAAAACAAAAAAACCACAAAAAAGTGGCATAGTGCACATGGCAGCAGTGTGTGCCACCAGAAACAAAGCCTGGCCAGTCAAAACTACACTCTGGCTGTCTGCCAGACTCCGTGCAGCCAGATTGGTGCTGCTGCTGCTGTCCCAGGAAGCCGCAGGACCCCAGGTAAGGCAGCCTTCCCTATACCACCCAGGACAATTTGGCATGCAGTGGGGCACAAAGCAGCTGCACAAATATGTGCTGTTGCTATTTGTGCCACAGCAAATGCACACCCCTGCACATGCACACTTGTCTGGACGTGCCCTATAGCAGCAGTAGTACAAGGTGGAATCCTGGAAAAATTTTATTATTTTCACCACTTACTTCCCTCCCATATTCATCCCTTCCAATAAAATTCTCGCTTAAGACAGTGCCCATTTGCAGAGTTATTTTCTCTCTTATGTGATAGTCACAAAAGCAGGTTTTATTGTGTACAACCTAATACTTACTGTGCATGTTCACCTCAGTAAGGTCCCAATTCAGCAAGCAGAATCCATTAGTTTTACTGAAACCCAACTCTAGCTTTAAACCTAAACAGGTGCTTAAGGCTTTTACTAAATGGGCTCCTTAAAGTCCTTTACACTTGGATCTAGGTCCATCTCTATTCATGCCTGATTAAGTGTGGAGTTTGAATTAATAGAAATGAGACTGACACATATTCACGAAGCACAAACACCCTTATTTTCTATCATTTCTTGAGTTTATGATCAGAAATAATTCACCATCAATGAAAATGTAAAATACCACAGTGTTCTGAACCACTGATATTTGGCAAAGGGTGTTTAGATCTCTTGCTGCTATTAATTTCAGACTGGATAAGGATGCTGTGTTTTCTTGAGAGAAAACTAACATTCCAACAGGAATGTTATTTCTTTTAAAAACATACATGGAAGAGAATACACCTGTGTATTAGGATTATTATTGGTACTGCTGTCTTTTTTACAGACCACCTGTGTACCAGAATGTTTTGCCTATTTCTATCAAATATATATTTTTAAATATATCATAAAGTAATACAGAGATATAATGCAGCTGTCCTGGAGAATATGAAATATTGATTACAATTAATGCAGAGACCTCGGTGCATTTTTTTCATAATCATGTAGGTTCAGAAAATTCATGAAGAAAAAAAATCATAGTTTGAGCCCAATCCAGCAGTGTGATTCAGGAAAACTGACCTCTGTGATGAGTCCCAGTGTGGGGGATATGCTCAACCACATCATTTTGCAGGACAAGAAAGGGCCACGCATGTCATATGCAACTTGAAAGCTGTGGATCTAATAACTCAAATGCATTCATACATAAAAGACATTAAGGCATAGGCTCCATATATCACACACCTTTGTCTTCTCTGTGAGCTTTCACATCCTCCGCCACTCTCTTTAAGGAGTTTATAAGAGCACTGGCATCAGAATTATGAACTTCACATTTGACAAAAAATTCAAGATCATCAACTGTGTTTGTGGATGTTTTGGCCTGTCTGCTTTCAAGGTGATGAATTTTGGTTTCAAAAGCCTGCAAAAGATAAATGTCCACATAGCAAGAAATCTCAAATCACTGAAAAACAGTTAACCTTAACTACAACTGTAATATGTCTTCTTAAAGATGACAGACTAAAGCTTGAACAAGAACACATTTTTAAAAAGAATGTGCCCATGCCCAATTTAAAAAAAAAAAGTTTGTTAAAGAGTATTGTTTATTTTGTACAAAATAGAGGAAGGAATATTTATAGCTTGAAAGTAACTAGTAGAGCAGGGGTCCATTTTTTGCTTGATGCTGTTTAGGTAGGCACTACTATCGATAAAAACATCATAGTAATAAATACAATATTTTGGTTTTGGTGATTTCATTTTCCCAGATAAGATGAAACATCAATACATTCTTATGCCTATAATAATCTATCCATTTGGGTGTTGGTTTTAACTGTGGGAAATGAACCAGAAGTCTATTCTGTACACTGCCTTCAGAAATTTTCCATGAACTCTTTGGAAGAATACAGCTAGATCATCCTAACCCTAGAATTTCTCTCTAGTTGATAACATGGTATGTGGGGAGAGAAAATGTCAGAGGACATCTCAGGGGTATTTGCCGTGACATATATGCCCCACACAGAATGATGGATCTTCTAAATAGGTTTTCTTAGTCCTCTCCCCTGGTTTCAGCATCTCCCTGCTTTAGCCAGGAGAGCCCCAGCCAGTCCTCCTGAGTGAAACAGGCATAGTAATATAAGGGGACCACCTCAAACAGAAGAGCAGCAAAGGCGGAGTCTAAGAAGAGGCAAGCTGGGGCATAAGCTGCAGAGTGTAGTGAGGTGAAGTGGAGGGGATAGAAAAGAATACAACCCCAGGAACAGTGAGAGAAGGGGAAAGGAAAGGGGGGGGGGGGGGGGGGGGGGGGGGCGCTAAGGTCAAAAACAGTAGGGGGAGGCTAAAGTAAAGGCAGGAATCTGTGGAAAGGTTGGGGAGAGCAATAAGAGATGCAGGAGGTCAAGCCAGGTGGTGGGACCTTCATACCTCAAAGATTTTAGCTGCCTTGGAGAACCCAGCCTTTTTCACATTCCAGAGGGTGAAGGTCAAGATCAGAGTAGCTCTTCCCTCTTCTTCCTCCCAGACCAGGCTGTCCCACTTGCCCAGGGACTTCGTAAGTGCAGTTTCTTTCGTTGGGCCTGCATCTTCAGAGAAGCTTAGCCCCCTGCCTGGAACTCCTGACGTATCGGTCTTCATTGCAAGCCAGCTCACAAGAGCTAGAGCCTAATCGTGGAAACTCCACTTCCTTCTTCTGTGGTTTGGAGTTTAGATCACAATTTCTAAGACTTTGAGTTTCAGGGTGCTGGCATTTATTCTAGCACTGCTGAGTGTCAGCAACAGGTGAGATCTGTCCAAGGAAGCTTAGGGGCTCTCTGCACTGGTTTTTAATGGATAGGGGACCAAATTCTACTGAGCAGTCTCTGCTATGAGCTGGGTGTGGAGTGAGGTGGGATTCCCAGGTTTCAGACAGAGGGAGTGTCAGGTTTGACGCTCAGTGAAGACCATTTATGGTGCCAACCCCAGGGAGATCAATGGAAATTGACTGCGTAGAATGTACGCAAGAGACTGTAATAGCCCCCCTTCACATGGTAATTTCAAAGCTGGGCTCCCTGTTCTATTTGAGAGTATCTTTGGCTGCCCTAATGCTGTGTCATTAACCCTTTTGGAAATACGGACCTTTTGTTAAGAGGCCAATTGAAATCTGGATTCAATTTACATCTCTGATCTGAACTTCAGAGATCCAGAGAATTATAGGAAAATAGGGCTGGAAGGGACCTCAGAAGATCATCTAATCCAACATCAAGGCAGGACCATTCCTTTCTGAACTAACCCAAACAAGTGTTTGTCTAACCTGTGCTTCCATGCTTTGTACTGAAAAAGGCTTCTTTCTTTATCTTTCTCTCCCCCTCTTCTCTTATGATCTAACTCTTCTTCCATGGGTGATTGGCCTACTAGCACTATCATGTCTGTGATGCCATTTGAAGTAAATTCTACTTGTAAGTAAAAAGGCAGAAGCAGAAATTCCCTTTGAAAGGCACTGGATTTGGGAATAGATGGTTATAAAGAAAACTTCATTAACACTTTGTTTCCCGGATCAA
>NW_005841931.1:382281-384587 GCF_000455745.1 Alligator sinensis | reverse complement strand
CTCTTCCCCTTTCTCTTTTGCCTCCACTTTACCTTTTGCAAATCTCCTAAAGCTGCCAGCACCTCCACCCTCCAGAGTTAAACCTCTTTTTCCATAGATGTTTGTTTTTAAGCTTCTCAGCCAAAAACTTCAGCCTCCACCTGCCTTTCCAGGGAACTAATCTGTCCTGGTTTAGGGGACAAGTGCTGGGAAGCAGAATGCTCATGGTGAAGTACTGATTGCTGCATAGAGGGACTGGTGCAAACTGCGTGCATTTCAATCACTAACTTACCACCAGGCATGGCACTATGTGCCTGTACCTATGCACTGGGGTTACATTCCACCAGGAGCCCCAGGAAAACGGGGCATGAATTGGAAGCAGAGGGTGACTGGGAGGAGTTCCCTTGGCTCTGCTCTGGAAGGCTTTGCTATTGCTTTTAGCTATTTCTATTTAACGTCAGCTCTTCAGGCTAGAGGTCCTGGGTCTGAAATACACTCTCACACACACACACTCCCACACACATCTACACTCAGTCACATACAATCACATTCACTCACCATCTCCCCAACTCATACTTACCCACATGCGCATGCACGCACGCATGCACGCGCACACACACAAATACACTCTCCCACATTTTTACTCTCCCACACACACATACTCTCTCCCCCACTCACAGACACTTACACACACACACACACACATACACTCTCACACTAGCACTCTCCCATACACACTCATGCCCATACACACATACATTCACACTCTCCCCATGCTACATGTAACATATTACTCAATTAACTGGTGAATGATGCCATAAATTCAGACTGGCTACATGTGCAAAGTAATTATCATACAAAGTTAGTGCTTGAAAATGTGTAACAGGTCTATAGCTGTTTTTTAGCCAGCTTTCATTTGAATGGGTTCAAAGATATCAACCAGAGGCCTCAGCCTCTCATATGCCACACTATACACATGGAGGAGCACAGCAGAGGCCATCACACCCAGAGCCTTTATACAATAGTATCTGGGGGAAAAAAACAATCAAAACAAAGTAGGGAGCAGTTGCCTTTGATTCTTTTACACGTTACAGCTATTGTGCAATTAACTGGTTCATTGTGCAACTAAACTGAGACCAGCAGCATATTCAAAGTACCTATCACAACATAAAAAGGTCCAACCAGCTATAAAGTTCAACCTCAAAAATGTGTCCTAACTTTATAGCTGGCTGCTATCCAGCTTTAATTTCCATGTGTAGCAGGGTCTCCCAAAGCCTGGTCTTCTGCCATATGTTACTTCTAAAGCCAGATATTAACAAACGATGGGTTTAATTTTGGCCCTACAACTGCCTCCACTCCCAGTCAGACCCATACTCAACTACTGGCTCAAACTATCCAGCAACATTCATTTGCTCCCTTCCTTCTGAAAATAAAAATCAAAGTTGTCCCAAGAAAGACAGGATTGTCCATGACTGGATTCAGGGTTGGGCAACAAGGGGCTGAAATCGACATGTTCCTAGTTGGCTGAAGCCCAGGTTTGAACCCAAACCTCAGGGTCCCAAAGCAGCAAGAACAGAAACCACAGTGCTTGGTTAAAGAACAAGGATCAGCTGTTCCTTTGAGCTCCAGCAGGCTGTGATCCGAAACAGCTGTGGGAAATGCTAATGGAGATGCAAAGTGTTCATGTCACACCCAGCCTGAAGACGAGGGAGGAAAACAGCTAACTTCTGCTTTGATGGAAGGAGCCTCCAATTTGCTTTGATGGCAACAGAAGTGATTCAGAGACAGTTTTCTCCCATATCCATGGGGTTTATTCCTCATAGCTGTGGCCCAGACATTAGAACTGGGTAGTGGAAATAAATAACCCACTGGTAGATGCGATGTGATGGAGAAAAGTCTGATGCAAATATTAGACATGTAACAGATAAAAAGCACATTGAATAAAGTAATTCATGTTTTAGTTTTAGGAGCTAAATAGCTCGCATTAAAATATAGCCAAGCAAAAACGGGCCTCAAATAGTAAAATGTTTCTTTTTGTGCCATAAGCACCTATTATTGGTTGTTGGCAAATATGCTTGATTTTTAATAACTGTTCATAAATGTTTATACATCTTGATATTTCAAATATTAGTGCAATGATCAATTTTAGCCTCTCTGGACCCCTTCCAAAGGTCATTGATGTTCATGCGAATCTTTACACTGATTCCAATGGGCTTTCAATGAGGTCATACATGAAGTCACAAATGCCAGTGTAAATGACATTTTCTGAGCCTTCCTACACTATGCATATAGAGCATATATATTCAAACTATATTGTTAAATATATA
>NW_005841931.1:368774-382271 GCF_000455745.1 Alligator sinensis | reverse complement strand
TATATATATATATATGTTATATAAATATTTTCAAGTACATACATGTGTGTGTGAGGGGGGTAGGTGTGCGCACGCGCACTTGAAAAATTATTTGCATGGCATAGAGTCAGCTATAGTACTACTGTGCAATGGCAGACCTGGGACAGGGGTTGCAGTAGTGTGGTGGTGCTCCCCACCCCTTCCGCTGCTTCCACTGCCACTGTCCTTAGCTAACCCAGGTGCAGGGGAGGCCTCACAGCCACTCCTGTCCTGTCTTGTGCAATGGCTCTGTGGGGAGCCAAGATCAGCATGGGATAGCAATGGCAGTTGGCAGGTTTTCTCTTCCAGATGTGAATGCCCAGGTATTCCTGTGGGTGGAGAGCAGGTGATGAATGAAGGAACCCACCCCCATGGTTGCTGCTGTTTTCCAACTGATGCAGGCACAGGAGAGCCCCAGAGCTGCTCCTATCGTGCTCCAGATGGGGTCTGCACAGGGCAGCTGTGTGGAGATCTGGCCTTGGCTGGGAAGAACAGTAGTGACACCTGGACTCCTCCCTTCAACTCCTGCTCCAGGCCAATAGAGGACACCTTGCAGGGGTGGGCAGGGAGCAGCACATTTAATCAAAAGTGGATCTGTATAAAGTATTTGTTCTCAGCATGAGTCAACCCCACAGCTAACAAAGCAAGTACATGCTTCTGCTTTGACTCTCTTAGCTCCCTTCAGTTGCAAAACAATTTGTTTTCCTTCGTGGCCACGCTGGCCAGAGATGCTACATACAATCTTATTTTCCTCTCCAATATGTCCAATTGTAAATACGTTTTATTTAGATGATGCTCAGAACAAGTTAAAGCAGGTCACTAGATTGCACATGGTTGAAGAGAGTCAGATGGAATTTGAATTCAAGCCACTTTTTTTATTTCCTGAAGCAAAATCTATACCGCAAGGTGCTGGCCACTTGCTGACAAATGTATGGTATGGGAAAATCCTATGTTTATGTATCAAATAGGCCGGCTGTCCTGTAACAGATTGTTTTAATTCATATCCAGAGGATTTGATCTTGGTTTTAGCAGAACTGATACCATCTCTATCAAGTTCCTTGATTTCAAATGTTAAGCCATCTAAGGTCTCAAACACACAGCCCTTTTGCAGAAAAAATCCATTTGAAGTGAGTGGGAGTTGACTTGTATGAAAAGCTGTTGGATGGGGTTCTAAACGGGGCTGTGTCGTGCTTTCTATTTTAGAGGACATACATTTAAGACAAAGTAAAATCTCAAACTTAGCGGAAAGTTGTGGCAAAACCTTAACTGCGGAATTGCTAGCACAGCTCCATACTAATAAATAACGTTATATGGACTATATCTGGTTAATATATTTTTATTAACTATTTACCTAAAATAATATAAACTTTCATTTTTTGTTTTTAACATGTACACAACTAATTGGCCAATGCTACTGAAATATACATTGAATATGTATGTAACTCTGTAGGCATTTCGCTTTAAAAAGAACATGATAATAGATCATCATAAAAACAACGGTGCACCTATGACATTTAATAAAAAATAGAAGGAAAGTAATGGTTTGAATGCAGTAAGAACCAGAGTAACTGGATTTGTGCTGGCAGTTAAACCTAGGAATGAAATACTAGCTCTAAAATACAAATCCAGAAACATATGTAGCTAGGTTGGAGGGGGTTTCCCCCTCTGCTTAAGATGAAAAGCAAATGCTTCAAAATACAGGTTATGAACAAGAAGTATGTATAACATATGGTCATCATTTGATGAAGACATCTGACTTGCATTATTAATGTCTGTTCTATTTTATGAAGCTATAATTTCCTATGTACTCATAAGCAAATGAAAGAAAAATTAATATTGAAAAGAGCTAAAATCCCCTCCAATAGTGCACATTATAGATGCTTTGAAAAAAAAGACTAAGACAACCACCCAGAAACTATTAAGTAATTTCAGCAGAAATTCTTTTTGTCCTCTGGCTTTTACCACCTGTTATCTATTTTTACAGCAGTCTCTAAAATAAACAGACATAGTGTTAATATATTTGTGTATATAAATTTATCTAAATCTATACATTTAAATGTTTGCTAGGTCTTGTATCCATACATCCTTGGCATTACTTAAAAATTCATACTAAGGGCCAGTACACTCCAAAGTAACTCATCACTAGTGAGCAACTTAACAATTTGAGTTGTCCTTCTCCCTACAATTTCCTCGTTTTCAAGAAAAACAACTTCATGATTAACCTGCCAAAGGCAGCTTCCTTAATCTAACTGTTTCAACCAGATCTTCTTCCATTGCCCAGAGGAGGACATCTACCAGCGCACAGTCTATTGCATAACTAGATTGATACCCCACTTGTAATAGGTCAAAGAGATCTGAGGCAAGTAAACATTGTGAGAGTTGTTATACCATAATCTCTTAAATCACCTTAATCAGACCTGGAAGATAGGACGCTGTGGATATTTCAGCTCATTCTTCAAAAAGCAATGAAAGAAAAAACATGGCAGAAGTTATTAGTGTGTGAGACTGGATTTCAAGTACTATTTATGTCATAACATCATAGGTATCACTAACATAGCAGCTAGATGAAACTGTAGATATAAGTACTGGACTAACTTTGTGAGATTTCTTAGTTTGTGATTTCAAAGCATTTTGATATTCTTGTTGCAGAATTTCAAAATATTATGAAGTGTTCTTTAGGAACAAATTTGTTCCTATGCACTATTTTACAATGTTCTTTCACCATGTAATTAGTTGGCTTAATACTGGCTTAAATCTGAGTTTAGTGTACAGAACAGAATGATATTAGTTCACCAGAAAGAACAAAAAATACATTTTTTACAACTTTTGAGATTTTAAGCTGAAACAAAATAATTATTCTCTAAAAAGTATTGATTTTAATGTAAATTACTTTAAATGTTTAAGAATAAATGTACTAGCTTGACTTTTGGTAAGAAAGCCTAGTTTTAGTTTGTTCCATCCATTTCTTAAGTATTTCTTCCATTCATTTAAGGTTACTTTTCCACCAGTATTACTCCATTAACTTCACTGGACTTACTACTGATTTACATCCATTTAAGTGACACAGAATCAGACCATAAATGTCAAGTCAGTTTAACAAGTCCACTGAATTATAAAGGAAGACCATGAATGCTGTATCCTCAACAGCAACACAAATGTTTATCTACCTATCTATTCATTGCAGCAGCTTCAATATATCTTGACAACTAGCAGATTATACTGAAATATTTTAAACTTGTGATAAAAACATCTTTTTGTGAACATAGTCGCCTTATGGGAACAGCTATATTAAGAGAGAAGAAATATGGTCTACTTTCATGTTTACAATAATAGCTAGGCAGGCATTGAAGATCTGCACAGACATTAATCCCTTTTCCCTTCTCTTCCCCCCACTCCAAAAAAAGGAAGATGATAAAAAAATCATACTTCAAAGCACCAAATGATACCATTTTGCATAAGTATACTTCCATTCAAAAGGGTCCCAGCTGGTATCCTTAGGTTAATGCTATTATATTCCATAAATGTAATAGAAGCAGCTGTACTGTCTATTCCCTTCATGGATCATGTTTGCATTAAAGATCCATTGATTTTCAAGACATAGGTATAAAAGTGGTGCGATAATAGTTATGAGATTTTGTGGACTTTTAAATAATATTTGTAAAACCCTTCATAGCTTTAGAACCTCTAAAAAATGTGAATCTTATATCATTGTAGTGTAATTATGCAAATTTGTTTCTAGTAGGAAACACTGAGTTACACTGCTTAGCTCAGTATAGTTTAAGTATACAAACTGAGAGCTACCAATTTAGTCCTTGAGCTATGAGCTATAGGAAGATATTATACTCTATGACCCAGATCCAAAAAAGGGACTTGGACATCTAAAGTGAAACAGTCTAGATAAAATGCTTAAACAATGTGTACCAGAAGGAATAGAACTTGGGAATCATCATTACCATGTGAGCACCCTAAGCCATAGGATCATGCTCACTCTTGTTTCTTCTCTCTGGACCAGTGAATCTTATTTATTCTATGCAAAGTAGAACACCAACAAGAAGTCAGGATAAAGGGATGTCTTGGTTTCTATTGCTTAGTGGTTGAGAAGCTCTCTTGGGAGGTGGAAGAGGTAAGCTAGAACCTTTTCAGGCAGAAAGGGAGTTGAATCTAGGTTTCCCACAGGCTGGAGAAGTGCTCTAACTGCAGCGCTATTGTGTGAAACAGGTGCAGTAGTGCCTACTTCAGGTGCATGACAACTGCTGTATTTCTGACACCAAAGGTGTAGGCACCCACCCTAAAGAGAGATCCCAGGCTGTCAATTCTGAAGGGCAGAAGGTAGCTCCTGGCAGTACTGAATAAGATGCCAAAGCTCCAGAGAACACCATGGTATAAGACAGACCCTTGCCCTCAGTATTTCCATATTGGCTAGCTTAAGCAGCTCCTGTCCCAGTGTGCTGGTTTTATGGATCCCAGACTGAGGCACCTAATACCACAGAGCCATTGTGCAAGGAGTTCAGGCACCTCATTCTCCATGCACTGCATAAAGAGTCCAGGCACCTAACTCAGAGGCCAGGCAGCTGTAAGTGACATGCTACAACACTGAGTGTCACATTGCTTAAGTCCCTAAACCTATGTGAGTACAGTAGTTTAACACCAAGGGATGTGTTCACAACATTAACCCGCAGCACCTACACTTTATTCAGCCTTGAAGTCACTTCCTCAAAACAAAAATTCTTAAGGTAAAATTCACCAGGAACAGGGAGTATGGGGACAAGAAGTTGCATTCCTAGATCTCCAAGGAAGTGCTGCCTGGCTGTATTTTGAGGGGTGAGACTGTGAGAGCGATGGAAGCAAGGGGGTGAATCTGCTCCTGGCCATTTCATCTCTGATTTAGCTGGTCTAGAAGGTACAATTTGACCCTGCCTTCTGCCTGATTTCAGACTAACACCGCTAACAACTTCTCTCCATTCCTACATTATCACTAGTGCATGGATGGTAATACAGCCCACTGAGGGTGAAAGGAGTACATGAAGAGTGGTCGTTCCTCCAGGACATGATCCTCAAAGCACAAAAGAAGTCCATTCCCATGTGGAGAAAAGGTAGCAGAAGGGCTGGTAAGCCCTCTTGGCTTAATAGGGATATCATGGTCCCCTTGAAAAAGAAGAAAGAGGCAGACAAACAATGGAAGCTTGGGACAGTCCCCAAGAAGAACTATACAACAATGGCCCCACTTGTAGGAAGCAGATTAGAAAACCTAAGGCAGCGAGTGAATTTAAACTAGCTACATAAATCAAGGACAATAAGAAGTCCTTCTTTAGGTATGTAGGGAACAGGAGGAAAACAAATGGAAGTGTGGAGCCATTGCTTAACAACTCAGGACAGAGGTTACTGACACTCAGGAGAAAACTGAACTCCTGAATTACTACTTTGCTTTTGTATTTCACTGGACTAAGGGGAAAATCATACTAAATAAGGTTCAGAATGGGCATGGTGGGAATGACTGCCTTCCTACTGTTGACATTGAGCTAGTGCATGATCAGTTAGAAAAGTTAGACATTTATAAATCAGCAGGACCAGATTAACTTAATCCGAGAGTACTGAAGGAGCTGACTGAAGTCATTGCAGGACCTCTGGCAAAACTCTTCCAAAACTCGTGGCAGGTCCCTGAAGACTGGAAGAGGGCCAATGTTGTTGTGCCCATCTTCAAGAAGGGGAGGAGAGAGGACCCAGGCAACTATAGGCCTATTAGCCTAACTTCTATCCCAGGGAAAATCCTAGAAAAATTCATCAAAAAGTCTATGTGCAATAGGCTTGCAGAAGGTAAGATTCTGAATGACAGGCAGCATGGCTTTGTCATGGGCTGGTCTTGTCTTACCAATCTTGTCTCCTTCTACAACCAGGTAACTTGCCACCTGGATAAGAGAGAGGAGGTTGACATTGTATACCTAGACTTCCAAGAGGCCTTAGATCTGGTATCCCGTGATGTTCTCATGGAATAATTGGAGGATTGCAGGCTTAACTGCTAGACAGTCAGGTGGGTAGGAAGCTGGTTGTGAGGTAGGATCCAAAGTATTCTAATGAACAGGTCTGTGTCATCCTGGTGTGAAGTGTTCAGTGGTGTCCCTCAGGGGTCTGTGCTTGGTCCAGTGGTTTTCCACATCTTTATCCATTATTTGGATGTGGGGGTGAAGAGCTCACTAGCCAAGTTCGCAGACGATGCCAAGTTATGGGGAAGTGTGGTCACGCTTGAAAATAGGCTGCAGATACAGGCAGACCTAGACAGGCTGGCAAGTTGGGGAGATTGGAACCACATGAAGTTCAACATTGAGAAGTGTAAAGTGCTCCAGCTAGGAACAAGCAATCCCCAACATACTTACAGGCTCAGTGGTGCCAGATTGGCTAGTACCATGACTGAAAGGGACCTAGGGATAATAATAGACCATAGTATGAACATGAGAAGTCAGTGCAGTGCTGTAGCCAGCAGGGCAAACAATACTCTAGCATGCATCAACTGATGCATCTCAAGCAAAACCAAAGAAATAATTCTTCTGCTTTATTCAGCATTGGTGAGACAGCAGCTAGAGTACTGCATCCAGTTCTGGGTGCCACACTTCAACAAGGTCATAGAAAAGCTTGAGAGAGTCCAGAGAAGAGCCACTGTATGATCAGAGACTTGCAAGGAAAGCCATATGAGGAAAGGCTGAGGGACTTGGGTTTCTTCAGCCTAAAAAAGAGAAGGCTGAGAGAGGACTTGGTAGCAGATTACTGCTATATCAGAGGAATACATTAAGGACTCGGTGATCAACTGTTCATCAGGGCACCCTCGGGGAAAACTAGGAGTAATGGCCACAAACTCCTGGAAGACTATTTCAGGCTTAGCACTAGAAAAAACTTCTTCCCAGTTAGTGTCCAGACTGTGGAATAAACTCCCTCAAGAGGTGATGCAATCACCTACTCTGGAAATCTTCAAGGGGAGACTGGACAGTCACTTTGCTGGGGTCACTTGAGCCCAGGTGTCTTTCCTTCCTAGTGCAGGGGGGCTGGACACGATGGTCTTGCAAGGTCCCTTCCAGCCCCTCACAATCTATGAATCTATGAACCTCACAGGATTCAGGCTGAAGAGATTTGAAATCCTTGGGTGGATTCCCAGTACTAGAGGGTGCATCTACATGTGCGCTCTACTGCAGAGTAGACTTACTCACTTCACAGTGGGAGCATCTACACAAGACGCTGCATTGCTGTAGCAATGAGCAGCAACATAGTTTCAGCAGGCACTGACCATGACACCGCAGCTACTGTGCAGTAGCTTGTTACTACTGTGCAGTAGGGTCAGAAACCTAAAGCTAAAGAAAGTAGTAAATGAGCTAACCTAAGCACTAAGCTAACCTAACCACTGCTACTGTGCAGTAGCTTGTTGCTACTGCAGTGGGGTTGGAAACCTAAGCTAAAGCAAGTACCAACTGCACAGTGGGGTACACATGTAGATGTGCCCAGTAAAGCATCACAGTCTACACATGCACTGGTATTAGGGTGCAGTAAACTAATTAACTCTGCCATAAGATAATACTGTTGAGCACTATATTACGGCAGAGTACTTTACTGCACTGAAACACATGTGCAGATGGTGACTGGGGACATACATTGTGCCTGGTCAGCACAGTCAGCCAGGGGCCTGCTCTACCCTGGCTCAAAGGCTGCTGCCCCCAGGTCATGGGTAGACACTGTGCCTGGAAGCAATTGATTCCAGAACTGCTCCAGAGTTTATTGTGACGCATTGATTTCATATGTAGATGCACCCAGAGCGAATTTTATCCACACTGGCAAATATATATATTGTATAATCTGTAGCCAGAGTTTAGAGTTCAGTGTCATTGACACCAGTTTCTTTTGCTGCTAATCTATAGTAATTGAAAAATGCATATCTTTATAAGTTTGCACACAATATACAGGGAGATGCTAATGTGAAGCTAGATGAAGACTAGCATTCATACACAGTCACTTCTGCAAGTGTCTCTCAGCAGACAGGCTTCTAAGAGATGCTTCATTTGATCTTCTGGAGGGCACTGCAAAGAATTCCCATCTCATCTGCAAATGAAATAACAAGAACAGTTGTTCCTAAACCTGTCTCCAATACATTGAAATAGGATTGCAACATAGTTATCTATTCAACACCCAAATGAATAATTCAGGGGAAGTGGGTAACAAAGGCTATAAACAGACATCTTTGGAGCAGGATCAGCTGTGCTAGGATGTGTCCCAGTATAGCTTCAATGGCACCTACTGACATCATGGGGACCCTTGTCCCACAGGGTGGGATCCTTGATCCTCCCAGGGCTTCAAGGGCCTGATCCTGCAGGACAACAACCCCAGGTACTAAGTTAAGGCACAACAGTGAGATATGCATGCCAGTGATATAAGCATGTGTCTGTAAGCAGGGGAACCCGCATATAGTTCCCCCACTTGAAGACATGAATCCTGAATTGGGGTGCTGCAGCCTGATATAAGCACCATGGGAATACCCTCCAGAGGGATTCCCAAGGCATGCATTAAGCAGAAAGACATCCTCCTATTTATGGCATCACAAATCATAACTACCTTTGGTCACAACGACATTTTTGGACACCTGAAGCATGACCGGGGCTAAGATGTCTGTCTGCTTGCAACTTGTGCTGCTATAAACATTTCTATAGCAGCACAAGGGCAACATCTATTTGCATCCAAACTACGCATATTGACTTCAGTGGGTGATCTGACAGACAACTGGGATACGTGAAAGATTTATACCACTGGAATTTAAATCAAATTTGTATACCGATGCATGATGTTCAGACAAATGGAATAAAAGTCCTTTCTCTCTTCAGTTCACATGTCAGGTCCTAGGTTTTGAGGAAGCCAATGTTACAAAAGGAACATTTCTTACTGTTGATGGTGTCAGCTAAATTCCTTAACTGCTTTGCATTGTCCAGAACCTCAATCCTTTGGGTGTATGGATTGTAACGAACAGAGAAAGGGCGAGGGATTGTTGAAGCAAATTTTCTGAAGGAGAAAACAAAGATGAATATAATAATAAATGTTTCAATTTAAGTAGCACTCCCCTTTAAGCTGAGTGAAGCATTTGCTAATGTATAAGGAGGTCAGTATGAGAAATCAAATGAAGACCTGCTCCATAAACAGACTGCCAAGGCATTATATAGTTCTTCAGCAATGTTCTTGAGGCCAGCCGGGAAGGCTTTTCCCCAGGTGTATCTTTTTAGGAAATAATAAGTTTCTATTGTAGTAACAGTGATTTCAGTAACACTCTCCTTTAAGCTGAGTGTCAGGTTGCAGGATTTCCCAGACTTTAAGACCTCATTTGACTTTTACTAATACAGTATATGATCAGATCTGGCATACATTAGAAAAACAGTATGGCTGTTCTAACCTCTGAAAAAAAGACTTAAACAATAAAGAGCTGGAAAACAAAAGGCTCAGTAAAACTTTAAAAACCAAAGCAGAAGCTTTCAAACTTCAGACTTTTTCAGTATGCTCTATCCTCAACTAGAGTGATACACAAAAAGCGTTTATCTGTTTGTATATGTGTGTATGCACACATGTGTGCACACACACGAGAGAGAGATTTAATAACCCTGGTCGGAATTCAGAATGTAGTTAGCTGAACAACATATGGAAACACTGAACAACCGTTTCTAGTAGCTATAAATATTTAGTGCCTGATTCAACATGTATTGAACTCTGCAGGGGCTTTCCCACTGACTTCAATAGGCATGGGATTAGGCCCTTAATAAAGATGACTGCATTACCTTAATTTTTCCTTTGCATCTTTAAAACTTTCAGCAACATAGTATCTAGGCTGGAACTCAGTGACAGGGTACGGCTGAACTGCAGTGTTCTCTAGGACCAGGGGTTGAACCTCAGGCTTATCTGATAAACAGTACTGCATACAAAGAGCAAATTATATATTTAAAATAAAAAGGGCTGAACAATGTATAACAAAGAAGGCTGATGACACTTCACCATCCATTTTCTTGGTTAACCAGGGCTTACCATATTTACACAAATCCAAGATGAGCCCCTCCTTCCCATCACCTTGGGGGGAAGAAAATCCTCATCTTAGATTTGAGTACCAGCATAGGACAGGTGGTGGCTCAGCGCTGACTTCAGCTCTGGGCCCAAAACCAAAACAGGAACTGAGCTACTGCCTGCTCTGGGCTGGGGTGGCTCATACGGTGAGGAAGGTGGCTTGCAGTGGGCTGAACACAGGGAAGACCATGTTTTCGGAGTGAGGGGCACAGGAGGGAGATCACATGGTGGGGGGGGAGGGTGCACAGGAGACTGTGTGATGTGCAGCTTGGGAGGAGTGTGGGAAAAACATTGCAGCCTGCCCCCTGACTCCCAGCCACTTACATTCTGCAGGCCCAGAGCTGCTGCCACTGATTTTGCCTGGCCAGGATGGACCAGGACTGGGGCTGCTGCTTCTGACTGCCTGAGAGCCCCTACAGAAGGTAAGAGGCAGATGGGGGCAAGTGGCTGTGTGGAAGCAGGCAGTGGAGAAAGCAGGGAATGGTGGGGGACAGGCAGCAGGGGGGCAGGCACTGTGGGGAGCAACAGATGGCACAAGTGATGTGCAAATATGGGGGTCAAGGGGTAGGGAGGGCTAGCACTCGGGACAAGCAGCAGAAGGGCAGACATAGGCATGGAGGCAAATGGGGGTGGGAAGGGGGAAGATGGCAGAGGGACTTGGGGGGCAAGTGGCAGGAGGGACAGCAGGAGGGAGCAGGCACAGTAAAGGGGGGCAAGGAAGGGGGGTGAGCAGGGAGACAAGGGGCAGGGATCTGGTCTCTCAACCCCAGCCAATGCTTCCCCTGCCATTTTGGGGGGGGGAGAGCCATCACTAATTAGATTTTATGCATGTCAAATGGTAACAAATTTATAATTTCTCATGTAAAGAATCCAATTATTGGCAGGGGTCATCTTAAATTCAAAGTAATTTTGGATTCAGATAAATATGGTAATTCCACTCCCACAGAAGTATAAAAGAATTGACCATTGGGTACAAAGGGAACAGGGAAAAGCTCAAAGGGAATAAAAATGAGCAATTTATGAAGTATAACTTTCCCCCTAAAATGCCATACTTTAATAAGCCATTTACTTCATTTTGAATGCCCAGTATACAAAGATATAAGGGCATTCAGAAGACAAATATAAGTCAATTATAAAAAAAAATTAACATGAACTGTGTAACTTATAAAGTGTTACTGGGGACCTACCTGTAACTCGCCAAATGAAGAGAGGAGCCCAGCACCATAGGCCTTTATGGAATCACCTTCTCTACAGAGCCCAAATTCCACAGTAAACCAATAAACCTAATTGGAAAATTAGACATAAATATTGGCATTTCTTTTTATTATAATTACAATTTAAACTTCCTGTAAAAAAGGTTTGTTTTGTTTTTTCAGTTTAGCTTTGATGATGCATAAATGGTACAGTTCTCTGTAGGGCCCACATTAGACTTTTCCACCATCTTACACCCTCAAAAATGAGGGTACATTTTGAGGGTACAACCTCAAATGAGGCTCCTTACCTTCCTGACCAATTAAGTTATATTTTTACTATGCTTACATCTGTTGGCAAAGCAGAGATGGTAAAGCTAGAGGAGATGGATTAGATTCTGTTTTGTCAATCTGAATGAGGTTTGAGCCATTATTGACAGAACATGGGCTTCCTGTTTCAGACACATGACACCTTATAATAGAGATGGTGAGAGTGGAATAGAATTCATTGTTAAAAAACTTCTGAGTGGAGAACCTTAAGGACTAAAGGTTGCACATCTGACAGAAAGCATAGAGTTTCATTTTCAGCTTCCAGCTGGAGTTCATAGATCTGGGTCCCAATTCACTCTCAGTAAGTTATGCATAACTTCCTTTGACTTCATAGGGAATTATTTGAGCCACCTAGTGGAAAGGCAGGTCTCATTACAGTGGAAATGTAGTAAAGTGCACCTCTTTTTGCTTGAGGACATTTGTCATAGAGTTACTGTAAACTGGCCTTTTGTTTTCAATCATAAATCTCACTGTTAACGCTCTGATAGGATGATAAAATTATTCTCCATTAATACAAATGTTTGAGGGTGTCATTTTCCAAAGTGCTTATCCTTGGTTTAATTTGTTTCTGTTGAAGTGAACGAGAGTTCTACCATTAACTTAGCAGACCAGCCCACAGTGCTTTGGAAAGTCCCACCTTAATTAACTAAATTACCGTAGCAAGTTTTTCAATGTATTCATCCGGGGCTCCCAAAGATGCAAGTCCAATTTCCTGTAACAATAAACCATTATTCTTCCATCTGTTTATTGCAAACATCCTTCCTACCATGCTGCATTTAATTTCTCATGTTTTAAATATTACCATCATCTACTACCACACAAAATGTGTTTATAACACTTTCCCATATTGTTCCACCATTTTTTTGGTAGAAATCCTATGGAAATTAACAAAGGGTGTTATCAAAGTGTTGGTGTGGTGGCCACTCCTGAGGACCAAACGTGCCAGGGACAAACCCCGATGCTCCAGGAGAGAGACCTGGGGACCCTGGCCCTGAAGACTTACCTGAGGCAGGCCAGATCAGCGTCTGGGTCACATGAGCCAGCGCTGCACCAGCTTTTCAAGCAGCTCTCAATCAAGCTAGGCAGTGGCCGGCTGATGATGTCAGCCACAGCCAAAGCCACAGGGGATTTAAAAACACCGGCAGAAGCTGGCAAGTGGGAGAGAGGCAGGAAGCAAGAAGCTGAGCTCGCCAGGGTGCAACCTGGCTGAGCAGTAATTGTAAACGACCCTGTCCCACAGAGAATAGGTGAGGGCAGTGCCTGGGAGCCAGACAAAGCTCATCAACCCCAGGCTCCACAAAAGTGAGCTTGGGGTCAGCCACCAACCCCAGCGCATGGGCAGGGTTTATTCGGCTGATTTGAGGGAAAAGTGGAAACGGGGAGAGATTATTAAAGAGGAGTATGCCTCCTCTGCTCGCGCTTGTAGGGAGGCAGTTAGACAGGCCAAAGCTACCATGGAGCTGAGGATGGCATCCCAAGTTAAGGATAACAAAAAATTGTTTTTTAGATATATAGGGAGTAAAAGGAAGGCCCAGGGTGGAATAGGACCTCTACTAAATGGACATAAGCAATTGGTGACGGACAGGGGGGACAAGGCTGAACTCCTCAATGAGCTCTTTGCCTCAGTGTTCCTAAGCGAGGGGCAAGACAAGTCTCTCACTGGGATTGTAGAGAGGCAGAAGCAGGGCACCAGACTACCAAGCGTAGACCCTGAGATGGTGCAGAGGGACTTGGAGGAACTGGATGCGTTTAAGTTGGCAGGCCCGGATGAGCTCCATCCGAGGGTACTGAAGGCACTGGCTGACATCATTGCACAACCACTGGCGGGAATATTTGAACGCTCATGGCGCACGGGCCAGGTCCCAGAGGACTGGAAAAGGGCCAA
>NW_005841931.1:364109-368210 GCF_000455745.1 Alligator sinensis | reverse complement strand
TGGACTCCAAGATGAACATGAGTCATCAGTGTGACGAAGTCATCAGAAAAGCTAATGGCACTTTATCATGCATCAGCAGATGCATGACGAACAGAACCAAGGAGGTGATACTTCCCCTCTATCGGGCGCTGGTCAGACCGCAGTTGGAATACTGCGTGCAGTTTTGGGTGCCACACTTTAAGAGGGATGTGGATAACCTGGAGAGGGTACAGAGAAGGGCCACTCGTATTGTTAAGGGCTTGCAGGCCAAGCCCTATGAGGAGAGACTGGGGCACCTGAACCTCTTCAGCCTCCGCAAGAGAAGGTTGAGAAGCTACCTTGTGGCTGCCTATAAGTTCATCATGGGGGCACAGAAGGGAATTGGTGAGGATTTACTCACCAAGGCACCCCTGTGGGTTACAAGAAATAATGGCCATAAGCTAGCAGAGAGCAGATTTAGACTAGACATTAGAAAGAACTTCTTCACAGTTAGAGTGGCCAAAGTCTGGAATGGGCTCCCAAGGGAGGTAGTGCTCTCCCCTACCCTGGGGGTCTTCAAGAGGAGGTTAGATAGGCATCTAGTTGGGGTCATCTGAACCCAGCACTGTTTCCTGCCTATGCAGGGGGTCGGACTCGATGATCTATTGAGGTCCCTTCCGACCCTAACATCTATGAATCTATGACCAACTGTGATGTGGCATTGAGAATGCCCATCTCTGGGCCTGGGCTTGAAACACCACTGAACCCCTCCTTTTCAGTTAAAAGTCCATCAAGTCATGGCAGGTGAGTTGGGGGGCCCATCCCAGGGAGCAGAGAGATACAAGAGAGATACTCACAGCGCCTACTGAGGTTGTGACAGTTAGTCACATTGTCTAACCCCTTGGACCTGGAACAAAGGCTACTAAAGTAAAAGGTTTGTGATGTAGTTGTGATGGTCCAGAAGATGTGCACTAGGCAAGAATTTCTATAGGTCATGTATTTAAATTGGACTACCTGTATGGTAAGGAACGATTTAGGCAAGTTTTTGGGTATCACAATACTGAGGAAGGGTACATCTACTATATTTAAATCGATAAGCTACGGGTTTAAAGCACCATAACCTTTTTATAAATTATTCAAATTATCCAGCCTCTAGAATCTTATATTATAATGATAAAGTACTGTATGCTCTTACCTGTGAAAACTGAGCAAAGCTTGGATCAGCAAAGAGAGGCACATGTCCTAGGAGTTCATGGCAAATGTCACTAAAGAAAAATCACCAAATGAATTACATTTATGTAGGAAAGATATGTAGACAGTGGAGGCGCATCTAGAATGAAAGGAAACAGGTCAACAGAGCAGAGAACAGCTTGCAGATATAGCGATACCATATTTACTCGAATCTAAGTTGACCCTGAATTTAAGATGATCTCACCAATAATTAGATTCTATATATGCAAAACTTATAAGTTTGTTTTAATTTTCCAGGTATAGAATCTAATTATTTGAGGACTGTCGTAAATTCACCCCCACCCCTACAACCCCACTGCTACAGCAGGAAAAGAAGTGACGGGGAGGGGCGGTCAGGTGGCTAGGACGGGGCCAGGTAGCTCCCTTGCCCTCTGCCTCCCCACATTTCTTCCCCTTGAAGTCTTCCTTCCCTCACCCCCAAAACTAGCACTCCCTCACACCCAGCTCCCCACAACCTCTTCCCCCCCGACTCCCTACAACCTCTGCCTCCTCCCCACACTCTCTGAAGTCTCTGCCTCTTCCTCTCTCCCACTTCTCCACTTCCCTTCTCCTCTCCCCCCTTCACTTACTGTCAGACACTGCTCTGGCTCCATTCCCGCTGTGGCACAGCACGTGGAAGCTTAGCCCTTGCTAGCCATGTAATAGCCTTGGTGCTGCTCATTAGCAGGGCAGGGAATGGAGTTTCCATGTGCTCCATGCCCAGGAGGGAACCCAACCTGATCCAAAGCCAAACTGAGCCTGACAATAAGTGGGGAAGAAAGGGCTAGGTGGGGAGGCAGAAGATGCAGAAGGCAAGTGGAGGTGGGGGCAGGAGGCTGCTGTGGGTCTCACTCAGGCTCAGGGGCTCCAACCTGGCTTCAACGTGCTGCAGTCCTGGATGCACATGTAGACGCACCCCATGCAGCTAAATGAGCTTCTGATTATTTTCTGTGTCAAAGTACTCACGGTTCTGGGGTGTACATTGGTTTGGATCCGTGACGAATGTACTGTGTAGAGTGAAACACTCGGAATGCTAAACCAGCCAAGAAATCCCGAGATGACAGCAGGCCAGCAACAGGACGTAAGCGAAATCCACTGCAACCTGTAGGGAGAGAGGGAGTGAAAGATGTCACATTTAAAAGTCTGGTTTTGTTGTGATCCCAAGGAACTGGACAGTGTTTTACATCAGTTTCTCTCCTTATTTTACTTATAAGCTGGGTACCAAGGAACAAAGAGCTTTGTGGCTATGACACCTATATGTTCACCATCTGAATATCTTATAACACTCCTGCATACATAAAGAAGTATGACAAACTCCTTTTTTACAGTCAGCAAGGAAAGAAAGCTAGTGACTTGTGCATGGTCATGTAGGCAGTCTGTGAAAGACCAGGGATTTGAACCTGTGCCCCTCAGATACAAAGCTAGAACTCTAACCACTGTACCATCTCTTTCTTAATATTAAACTTACTTTGCAAGAACCTGGAAACATCTTCAAGTTGTGGGATATTATCCTCATGGAAACCACAGTACTTTTCCAGTAATGGGAATACATGGTTGTGCTCATAGCAGGCGTGGGTTGGATAAAGGGTCTTTAGCTCCCGAAAGACAATGCTCCATGTTTTCTTTTCTTCCTCTGTGTAAGTCACTTCAGGGATAGGTTGCCCACTATAAAACAAGGGCACTTTAGTGATATGGAAACAAACAACATGAGAAAATGCTAGTACCACCAGGATCTTTGTTTCTGTCCCCATTCAGAGCTGGGCAGAAATCAATGGGGTCAGTAAAATTTCCTTCTTACCTCATGCAGCAAGAAAGAAAACACATCTAAAATAACTCTGATGAATTCAAGTGATATGCTTGGGCATCAGGACTGCAATCTCTTCATGGCAGGGACTGCCCATGTTTTTGTTCAGTACCTGGACACCATGTAGCCTTGACCTCAGCTGCAGCATTTTGGGGCTATCATGGCACAAATAAGTAAATGAACTAACCAGATTTTTTTTCCTGATCATGATGGGCTGTTAACAGAATGCACTGGCTGCTATTTCTATTATTATTAATTTCCCTTTGCTGATGTGTAGAAGGATCCTGCATTTTCTGCCCATTGATTCATTAACGTTCCCACTGTGGCCATGGCGCTCTCTCTTACCAGTTTAAGCGCCTTTGAGAAGTGCCTTATTATCACTCCTTAAATACAAGTGTTAAATATGATTAAAAGCCATAGGAAGAACTCCATGCTAAATGCTTCCATCAATCACATATGCACAAGGCCCATGCTGAAGTTTACATGAAGTAAGTACCAGTGAGCAATGAATTTGGCCCAGTATTTTCTATTGCTTTGGCATTAATCTGATAAAGCCTGATTCACAAGCAATAAAGAGAAAGGCTATAGGTGAACCCATGAGCTTTTAAAAAAATCAAAGGGTTTTAAGCAACTTAATAGGGTTAACAGCACTGCTGGAATAATACTGAGGCTTTCCAAGCCCAGAGAGCCATTGTTAAACTCCCAGTGATACCCCACCACCTCCTACCCTCTCATTTTCAGTTGGGCCTGCAGGCAGCGCCTCAGCAGCTAAGTAATTTTCTGCCTGTGTGCATCAGTCTTCCTTGATCTGTGGAGCTTTAAATATGGTCTTGAATTATTAAGATTGCTGGGGGAATACTGCTGTTCCTATAGCGCTGACTGTTCCTAATTAATCCCTGGGCCATGCACACAGAGCTGTGCAAGAAAGTTGGGGCTTAGAGCACTTTCAAATTTCAATTAAAAAGTCCCTGAGATCAATAATGCAGAGACAGGGAAGAGGTGAAAGAAGAGAGAGCTGACAGAAGAGGAGGAGAAGACAGGGAAGTTAAGAACACAAAGAGATGAAGGAGAAAGGTAAAATGAAAGGAGGAGAAAACACAAAGCAAAAG
>NW_005841931.1:343704-364078 GCF_000455745.1 Alligator sinensis | reverse complement strand
AAAGAGAAGAAATAGCTGAAAGGCACCAGGGGGAAAAGAGTGTGATTTAATTTAATATGTGGCTATTGCACCTATGCTTGCTGATTTTAAGGGTTAAGAACACCTGCATTTCATAGGTATCTTTAAAGACCCTGATCATCTCTCCTTTCATATGAGGTTTGAATATACAGCCACCCCCCCACTTTCTACACAGCTGCCTCTGTCATTCTTTCTCTGTGCTCCCCTGACCCTGATGGGACATCCCTGCAGGAAGGACATGGATTCTTTGTAGTGTAACTGGAAAGCTTATGGCAGAGCCAAGGGAGGTGAAAACTCTGCCTCCCCCTCTTCCAGGAGAATAAAAAAAAGCCACATTTCTTTGACTCTTGTCATTTTCCTGTTTCTGGCCTCATTGAAAAGCACGGACTTTGTGAACTCTTGATTAACTGTGAAGTAATTTTGTCTAACCCCTGATATGGACATATGTCAGAATACCCTGGTTTCATCCCTCTAACATGTTTTCAGATTTTAAAATAGCTCTGTTTTATACGTTCTCTATTATATTTTTTACATAAAGTTTGGCTGAAGTGTGCCAAATTCTGCTGTCAGTTCCACAGGAAGTATACTATTTCCATATACTCCTAGAAATATAACTAAGAACAGAATCCTACCACAACCCTTTGCCCAGATGTTTCAGCAAGATTCTCTCTAACTTCTTAACTCCCTTAAAGTAATTAAACACAGTGGTTTTGCCATATTCTCTGACTGCAAGCCCTTTGCGGCAGGGCCCATCTTTTTGTTCTGTTAGTACTGCTCCTCACATCAGGGAGCCCTTTATAAAAAACTAACTATATGGCACAATCCTTTGAAATGAAGGGAGTTGAGCAACTAACTTCAAGACTTGAGCCACTAGGAGTGATGTAAAGGTGTCAATAACTTTGGGGCAGGTGTTTCATTCCTTTGTATTGGACCATGATCAATGGGGAAAAATTGAAAAAAGCAGAAAAGCAAAAAAAAGTCCCGCCTAGGTAGACATATCATCTTCATTTGTTTATTTTTTGTGTGACATGAGAACCTAAATTGCTCTGTGCAGCTGGATCAGACATGATAAAAGTGGAGTATTAAGGACTGGATTAACATCAGAACCATAAGTTATTCATTATTTTAACAGCGTGTGCAGCTTCCACTTTAATGTGAATGATAAACACTCTCCCCTTCTCCTCCTGTGAAGAATACCAGAAGCTGCATTATTCAGTGCTCAGGTCTTTGTAGTAGCATCTGATACTGCTGTGTAATTAGACAACAAAGCTTAGTGGTGGTGTGTGGGTAAAGAGGGGGAGATACTCTCATTTGAATGTGCACCTTGAGCAATTTACTTTTGTTTAACTGTTGTTTTGGGATAAATGTAAGAATAGGAGGATTTAAACATATGCAAGAAAGGAGACCACTGGAAAAGAAAATACCCCTGTTTCCACTGACAGAGAAGCACAAGGGCAAAAAGGGAGGAATTTGCTTGTGTGACAGGTTTCTTCCCTGTCTGTGCACTACACACTCACTGTCTGTAGTTGTAGGCAATATCAGCAAACTCCTTTCTCCGGGCTCGGTACACAGGATCTTTGAATCCCTAGAAAGAAAGGATTAAAAGGCATTCCTCTCAATTAGTAAAAACAATTCAGGGCTCAGGCCCTAAACAAGCCACCAGTAAAATCAACAGGAGCTCTGACACTGAATTCAGAGGGAACAGGAAAGTGATCTTGTACTAAAATCCATTCCACAAGTAGGGCGCATCCTGGCAAGCATGCAGGTGCAGGGGCACGCATTTCCCATAGGACAAAGAGCAGGAGCACATATTTGTGCCACTGCTATTGGTCCCCAGACATGCCCCTCCACGCGTACTCCAGTACGTGGCAAAGTGACCTGGATGGGGTATGGGGAGGCTGGGGCCAGCAATTGTGCAGGCCCCAGCAGAGCCTTACCTGGGGGCCTCCAAGGGCAGCAGTAGTGCTGAGCTGGCTGCTTGGAGCCCAGCTAGTGGCTAGAACATGGTTCTGGCCAGCTAGGCTCCTTTTCTGGCAGTGCACACTGCTGCCTTGTGAGCCATGCCACTTTGTTCAGTGGGGCAAGGAGGTTTGACACTGGGAGATCCTAGTGTCAAAAAAACCTGCTGCGCTACGAATTAGCAACATAGAAAACTGGTGCATGTACACCACATATGGGTTGCGATGACTCAAACTGCTTTGAAGGGCTGCAAACCTCACGTGTGCATTTGTCAGGTTGTGCCCTGTATAGTCAGTTTTGGCACCAGGGAAAGGCAAAACGGGGAAGATGGCTTCATAGAATAGAATAGTAAGACCAGACAGGACCTGTAAGATCATCAAGTCTGGTCCCCTACCATGGGCAGGAGGTAATTGGGCTCAAATGAGCTCAACGAGGTGCTTGTCCAGCCTCCTCTTGAACACCTCCAGGGATGGCAACTGCACCACCTCTGCTGGGAGTGTGTTCCAGATTCTAGATATCCTTACGGAAAAGAAGTTTTTCATAGAAACATAGAAATGGGTAAGGCGGTAAGTATGGACTCCAAGATCAATCCTGTTTTGATGGTAGGAAATCTTGCACTGTAGTGAGAAGTAGGCTTCTCCCTGGGCTGAAAAGCCAGATTGCACGTTTACATCCTCCCATGCAATAGTTTAGCTAGTGGGTTGGTAACCAGTGCACTTTCTCAGTAGGAGGGTGGTGAAGCACTGAAACAAGTTACCTAGAGAGGTGGTGGAATTTCCATCCCTGGAAGTTTTTAAGACCCGGCTTGACAAAGCCCTAGCTGGACTGATTTAATTGGGGATAGTCCTGCTTTGAGCAGGGAGTTGGACTAGATGACCTCCTGAGGTCCCTTCCAACCCTCATTTTCTATGATTCCATGATATTAGGAACAGTAAGCACCAGAGGAGGTTACTTAGAGAAGGTGTGAATTCTACCATTTTTTTTTATAATGAAAGGCAGACAAACATCTGCTTGGGATGGTTTAGACAGGGATGATTCTGCCTAGAGCAAAAGTCTCTTCAGTCCTATTTTCTTCTGTTTCTATGTTTTGACCCTGTTCTTACTAGCAACCAAACTATGCCAAAAACTTGGTTTACAGAACAGTTCCACTGAACAAAGTTTCTAAAACAGTGGTGGGCATTTGTAGATGACACAGGGGTTTAAATTGACGCGGTGGTTTTTTAAAAACCCCGCTTCAATTTAGAGCAAGTATACCCCCATGTCACTTCCCTGCCTCTCTAGTGGCAGGGAGGGGAGAGTGAGTTGCCGGCAGAGCGAGAGGTCCCTGAGCTCTGGGGTGTGGGGAGGCTGGTGCTTCCCTCTGCAGCAGCAGCTGCCCCCCTCCAAGCAGCACCCGCCCACAGACACACAACTTGGGCAGTCCCAGGGGGCACCGCAGCTGACGAAGAAAGCACTGGGCCACTGCGCACCTCAGGCAGGGAGGCATGCTCCAGGGAAGGGGGAAAAAAAAAAAAAGATCAGGCTTGCCACTTTTTTTTTCCTTCAGTGCAGCCTGCCTTCCTGGGCTACTGCCGGGCTGCCTGCTGGGGCTGTCTGCACAGCTCCTGAGCCACACGGACCCTGGTGATTCCCTCCACGGCTGTAAGGTAGCAAACTAAAACTCCTCAGAGGTGTTTCAGTTTGCTGCGCCCCAAATTCATTTAAGGCGCACTATGCCACTGAATTTGCTACAGCAGCTGGAATTCACACGTAATACGCCACCGAATTTGCAAACTTGTGCAAACAGCAACACCATTAAAGCTGTGCAAAAGGGCATTTAACCTGTTTTAATGTGTTGTCTACAAAGTCTGACTGGTCAGTAAGGGTGCTTGTATACAATGACAAGGTTGCCACTGAATTTGCTACAGCAGCTGGAATTCACACGTAATACGCCACCGAATTTGCAAACTTGTGCAAACAGCAACACCATTAAAGCTGTGCAAAAGGGCATTTAACCTGTTTTAATGTGTTGTCTACAAAGTCTGACTGGTCAGTAAGGGTGCTTGTATACAATGACAAGGTTTTAGTCCTCAGGGTTTTATTTTATGCCCCTAAATTGAAACAGTGGGTGTTTAATTGAAACCCACCACTTCCATTTTTTGGTCATGTTATGGCAAGGGGCCCAATCCTTTTTTTTTTGGAGCCAAAGCTTTCCTGTGGCCAGGGGGTGAGCTGCCAATGGGCAATGGGGGCCCCAGTCCTTCCCTCCATGCTGGCAGCACCCCCCATAGCTGCCCAGCTGGGCTGCTAGTGGCCAGATGCTGCCCCAGGTTGGAGACAGCACCCGGTCTGATCCAATTGTTCCCCAAGCCCACCCAGGGAGCAGCACCTGGCAGGCTTCCAGCAGGCAGGCTCAGGGAACAGTTGGATTGGACCAGGTGCTGTCTCTGAGTTGGGGAAGCATCCAGCCCACTGGCAGCCCACCCAGGTGGCCCTAGGGGGTGCTGCTACCATGGAGGGAAGGACTGGTGCCCCCTGCAGCTCAGTGGCTTCTCAGCCCACCAGCAGATCACCTTCCAGCTGTGGAGGAAGGAGTGGGGAGGCTCCACAACAGCAAGAATCAGGCCCCTTACTGCTTCTGCTTGAAAGCAGGGTCCTGCGGCCAGCAGGACACCTGGGGCCACCCAGGAATGAGCTGCCTTGCCCCTGGGACAGCATGAGAAGATGGCAGAAGGGCAGCTGGGTGTGCTGGCAGCTAGAGAAGGTGGTGGGGATGGTACACAGGGTGCTGAAAGCCCAGGCAGGCTGGGGAAGCATTGGATCGGGTGCCTCTGAGCTGGGACAGCACCCAGCCAGCTAGCAGCCTGCCTGGGCTTCCAAAACCCTGTGCACCATCTCTGCTGCCTTCTCCAGCTGCCAGCAAACCCAGACACCCTCCTGCCACCTTCCTGCACTGCCACAGGGGCAAACTAGGCCAATCCTGGATGCCCCCAGCTGTTCTGCTGGCAGCAGGAGGCTGCTGAAGGCAGAAGCAGCGAGGGGCCTGATCCTTTTTTTCTGCAGAGCCTGCCTGCCTCTAGTGCTGCTGGGGGGCAAGCTGACAGCTGCATCATTGCAATTCACACCATTGCAAACTAAACTACATTGGAATGTAGTTTAGTTTGCAATGATGCAAACTCATTTTAAACCCCCAACACTCTTGCACATGTACAGTGTAACACCATTAAGCCTCGCACAAAATGACATTTTCGTCACCTGTTCATGGTAATGGCATCACATGTACAAGCACCCTAACAGCAGGGTTGAACCATTTTAGAACCATGCTTAAAAGAAGCTTCTGCTTATTAGGTCCACTCCTCAGTACCTAGTCAAACCATGTGAGAAACTGGTCCAGCTGAAGCCATGCCTAAAGCTGTCCTCAAACTGTTTGAAGTTCAGCATAGATGAGACCTCTGTTCCTGCAAATTCAGCCATCCCAGAGGACACAGATAAAACTCAGGTTACAACAGAAAGAAAAGACAGTTTTGCAGCTCAGTCCATTGTAATTTCAACCTCTGCCACTGACTGTGTGTGACCTAGGACAAGTTATTTGATCTCTCTCTGCCTCAGGTCCCCATCTCTTAAGATAGGCATAGTAATTCTCCCAATCTTTGTCATGCATGGCTATTTAGACTGTTCTTCGGAGTTGAGATTGCTCCTCACTGGCCATGTCTACACGAGACGCTGACTGTTCAGTCATTACTGCACACTCATTTAGTACTTGTATAGACAAGTACTAAATGTACTAAAAGTACTAAATGACTGAGCAGTAACCTGAGTTACTGTGTAGCAGGGCTGATGAACACTTTTTTCATGACGCTAGTGTGTAGTAGACTAAAGCTACTGCGCAGTAGCATCACATTATGGCTGTCGCCACATGACACTACTGCACAGTAAAACAGGCAGCTTCTCATGTAGACATGGCCACTGTGTATATTTCCAGAGCCTTGAACAATGGGACTCCCATCTTGACTGAGACTTTGACTAGTGTTGTTGTAGTGTACAAAAGTAATAATAATTTATCTGACTCCCAAACAGTTAACAAATGGTTCCATACGCAATATAGGATGGAAATGGATCTGGGGACAACTGTGATGAAGCCAGATACATGACACAGTTGAATCCAAAGCAAAGTGTACTAGTATATATGAGAACAGATGATGCATTAGAATAGCATAAGAGAACATTGCTCTACTATTATCTCCCTTATCTACCTGAAATGCTAAAACATCTGGGCCGGGTACAGACATTACACTTTTACCAGGATAAGCAATTGGAAACTGGTCTATAGTCACAACAGAAGAGAAGTTTTGCAGACACTGGTTTAAAAATGGCAGAACCTGCTCTAATATTTGCTCCCCACCCCAACCTCCTGGGCAAATGCGTTTTCTGTTTGCAACCAATCTGAACTATGCTACTCATGGAAAACCATGTTACTTAGATAGATTCCACCTTAGACTTTTTAAATGTATGTATCTAGCCCTGAGAGATTCCTGCTTTTCCTCTTCCTGCATCTTAAATTCTGTCATCCTTGTTTACTATATCACAGTGGTGCCCAACTTTTGACCAGACACAATCCATAAGCCTGATCTGGCATGTGAAGCCAAGGCCCATTTTACTGTGCAAGGCCAGTCTGGTGTGTGGCCTCTGTCCTGTGCACCATATCATGTCCAGGGACCCAGCCTGCACACCAGATCAGCCCAAGGCCCTAGCCCCACGCACTGGATCGGGCACTAGCCCCACATACTGGATCGCACCTGCAGCCCAGCCTTACCTGCTGATCAGTCCCCAGCTCCATAAGAAAGATGGGGCCATGCCCTGGCCCTGTACACTGGATTGGGCCTGGCCCAAGCCCCTCAAACCAGATTGGGACCCGGCCACACACTGTGGAGAGCTGGGTAGGTCAGATCACATAACTGCTTGGGCCACATTTGGCCTGCAGGCTGGAAGTTAAGCACCACTGCTATAACATATGCCTAGTTGTATTTCCTTTTTAAGACAACTTAATGGAAACTGATCACTAACTAATTAGATCCAGCAATTGGTGCTGAGATGCTTTATACATTTCAATACCCTATTTTTATTTCTTTTTTGCTTTCAAGTTCAATGTTGTTTTATTCCAGTGCAATACATGAGAGGGCTATTGATTCAGTTCACTCAAGTAATCGCATCTTCTTTCATTCTGTTTTTCATATGACCACACTGAATATTATGAATCATTGTACATGATACATAACGCATTTTGGATTAAGCAATAGGTAGTGAATGACTAATCACCCCATCTCAATTAAACTAATAGCTGCAATTTTTGTTGAGCTGCATGTAATTTATTTATAATCACCCTGTCTCAATTAAAGTAATAGCAGCAATTTCTGTTGCACTGCATGAAACTGGGTGTGTTTTGACATGAAAATAAGTTGTTTGGTTGGAAGGCGGGGGGTTGAAACAGAAAGTATTTTTATATTGGGCAGAGTTTTAAAAATACCTTAAGAATTCACATGCTAACTACTGCAAACAGACTGCCTTCGCTTGTATATTAGGGCCAACTGTGAATTGCAAGTTTTGGGGGGCAGAGACCATTTCTTTTATTGTGTTATGCCACACAAATGCAATGTTAGACTCCATAAATAAATGACAAGATATAAATTTCAATCACCTGTTAATATTTTGAAGGAAGGAAACTCTCCATTTCCCCATGCTGTAATATAGTGCCTTCCAACTTTTTGTGGCATGAGCCCATGAATGGCCCCAAACTGTCCCTTGAGCCATTACATTCAGACTCCTTTGCATAAGTATAATTGGAATAACTGAGAAAAAGGGGCGTGTGTCTGGTAACTCTGTGTTTTAGAGACTGCCAGTTACCACAATACCCCTTTTGCGCTGCCAGCACTTTTATAAATTACAGTAACCTTTGGGGATCTCTAATTTTTGCTAGAGATTGGAATAGCTTTCAGATAACCCTAGATCCATGGGACAGCTCAGAAACTGGCCCACTGTAAAGAATGTTCCCATGGGAAAATCATCAGACCCAATTACAGTCAAGTTATGTCTAAAAACACAGGGCTCCTTTCTTACAGGATGGTCTGCATCCAGCTCAGCTCCATAGCTTAAGATCTGATTGGCAAATCTGTCAAGCTCCTGGATACTTCTAGGGAACCATGGCACTGCAACACAAAAAGGGAAATACAGATTATTCTATTTCAGCTTTACCTTATTCTGGGCCTTCATCCAATTCTTTCAACATTTTCACTGTAATTATGAACTAGCATAAAACTGGTACATTTTGGCCATTTCGAACTGCGCCAGCAGCACAAAGCAACAGCAAACCCAACTGCTCTGCCTACTTGTGTTTGGGGCTATTTTGCATTTTTGGAGCAAAATGAAGCAGCTGAAGTGCCCTGGTAAATCCAGGTCTCAGGATTACATTTCATTGGGATTATTTATTGCTTGTTTATTTGGATTTCTCTGATTATCAGAACGTAGGACTTGCCATACTAAAACAGCCCCAGAATCCATCCAATCCAATATCCCAGATCTCACAGCAGCCAAAATCTCTTCCTTTAGAGAAAGATGCAAGAAGCCTGACAATAGGCAGGATGCAGGATAATCTGCCCCTATGAAACTAGCACGTTAATCCTTATCAGTTAGGATGGCCTAAAACAGGCATTAGTATATAAAAAAATGTAACCACTCTCTGATACAATTGATTAGCATTGCATCAAATGCTAATCATACACTATATATAAAATGCATAAAGAGTCATTAAAAAACTGCATGAACATTATGGGTCTGATGTGCCTGCACCTTCTGTGCATATTTATGCCATATTAAACCAGCACGAGATGGAAGTAAAAAAGCTACCAGCCTGCAGGTCTGCATAGCATTTTACATGCAAGCTGCACTGACTTTGCATGAGAGCAAATAAAAATTCTTTTTACCTTGATCAAAGAGGGGGGAATGCTGCCAAAATCTCTTCAAAACAATTACTCCTGCAGGAGAGGAGTCACTACAACTCTTGTGATAACCACAGATCACAGCTTGGATGTCACCTGAAGCCTGCAATTTCTATTCATGCACCTTACTCTCTTCAGACAGGGTACATATAACTCCCACTGAGGGAAATGAGAGGCATTCCTCTTGGGATCACCTGAATTTAAAGGAGAGAATTCAGCTGTGAGAGGACTCAGTGCTCTCTCTACCAGCTGAACATAACATGGCACATACATATTTAGCTTCTTTCCTGCATAAAAGTCCATCACTCATTCAGCGAGTGCCTTGCTGTGCACAGCTTTCTGCCCTAACCAGAATACTGCCGCTAAGGGATACAATTGTATTTTATTTCAAGTTTTGCTTTTAGTGAATCTTGCCCTCATGAAACGTTCTGCAGTGACAGCTCTGAAATGGAAGTCCTGTGTAAGTCCTCCAAGATGCGCACACAGCTGCAGGGCAATCTATCTCCCACAGCGCCTCATTGATGTGCCACAACCCTGATCCGGATGGACCACCTAAGGGGATGAGAGGATCATTCTGTCTTCAGGCCTATTCAGCCCTTAGTCTCTCTGCTGAGATGGACAATAAAGAAGGCATTTATGGTGCTGGGTATATGTGATGGGGACACCTGCATACTGGAACTGGAGTAAGACCACTAGCTCATTTCACAGAGGCCACAGGAGAGCTCTCTCTAATGACTACTGGCTGACAGGCTGTGTTATGCACACTTATGCAATAGCTGTACCACTGTCTCTTTGATCTTCTAGCATTCCTGTGTTGCTGAAAACAATTTATAAACATCCAAAACTTGCTCTTTTTATAGTGACTTTCTTCCCCTGCAATGAGAGTGAATGCCTTGGAGAATCTAAAAAAGAAACATTCTTTGGAGTCGCGCACATCTCTTAAAGCTAAAAAAGGGACATAATAGTCACTAGATGGCAGCAGCAGCAGTATCTCTAAACATCTTTCACTACTGGGTATTTCTTCTGTTTTCTGCTAGCAATTTCCATTCCTTCCAAATAATCAAGCAAATGGGACTCCCTTATAGAATGATACAACCATTTGATACAAGAGTCACAACTGCCCTTCACTTAATGAAAGTAAATCCCATTTGATAATCCTGGGAGGTGCCATTATTTCCTATATGTGTTACTTAATCAGGAAGCCTAGAACTTACTGACAGTTCCACCACTGGCCTTGTGTATGGCCTTGAGTGAATCACTTCACTGTGCTGTGCCTCAGTTATCTCCAGCTGAGAAAAATGGGGGGGGGGGGGGGGGGGGGGGAGGTGGGAGAATGGTGTTCTGTAAAGTGATTTGAGATCTAGGAATGAAAAGTGGTATCTTGAAGCTAAGTGATACTTATTAACTATTATTGTCATGTTACTGCCCTTCCCAGAGAACCTGCAAGAATTCAACACAGAAGGCCCAGTGGGGATTGTGAAACCAACAGTGCCCTACAACAGATTTCAGCGCAGGGTTTTCCAGAATGAAAGTCTATTAGGGGTTTTTGGAGAGTAGGGAGTGAGTATTTCTCTGATCTAGATAAGTTTAGGTTTAGTTTTAGGTTTGGGGAACTTCAGTTCCAAGTCTATGTGAATCAGCAGGATAATAATGGCCTACTTTTATTAGATACCTTTTATTCAACAGACTGTTGATTTGGAAACCATGGGGTAGATTCATCCCAGTAATGGTGAAGGCATCAGCCCAGGGGCAGAGTGGAATTGGCTTACCTCTCCACATTTAGGAGCTGCTGGTAGTCAAGGTGGACCCCACTGGGCTTTAGGGCAGGCCCTCCCATTGCTTCAGTGGCACACACAATATTTTGCAGCAAACAAGTCTACCTCTGTTGCAGCTCTTATCACTCCTAATCTGGTACCTGCCACCTTCATCTTATACCCATTCCTCAGCCCACTTCAGAAGACTTTCTGTGCCTCAGGCAGCTTGAGCCGATGGAATAGCTCTGCACCAAATGGACAGTCTCTATGGAAAATCCAAGTGGGGGAAGGGAGGCTTTATACCTCCTATATACACCAGCCTGTCTGGTATAAAGTAGATACAACAGAAGGTCATATAAGACCCATGAGTCTGCACCTATTCAGTAATGTATGCTCTCAGTTCCATATGTTAATGTGAACTGAGGGTGCTGAGCACAAGACAGGACTGGGTACTATATCGTGGAGTGAAACCAAAAAGGATGGGCAGGAGCTCCTGGGGTGTAGTGCCCTGCATTGTCATTCAAAAACCCTTCCCAAATAATCCTAGCAACAGTTTAAAAATATCAAATCAAATTATCCCCTCAATGAATTTGTCAAATATTTTGCTTGCTGACTTGCTTTTGCTCCAGACCTAGTTAACTAGACTTGCTGTCTGTCTGCAGTGCAGTTAATGAATGGCCAGAGCAAGCTGTTGCAACAGTGAGCCTCTGTGAGGAACTGAAGAGCAACCGTGGGCTGATCAGTAATAAATATTGATTTGTCTGTACGTGAAACAGCTTCATTTATGGGCCTATACTGGACACCCAAGTGGTGACCAAATTAACATGGGGTCAAATGTTTAATAGGATGCTAATAAGCTATTTATATGTGGGGCAACAAAACGGAAGCACTTAGGAGTTTCTCCAGAGTTCCTCCATTCTGACCATTGTGAGAAGGGTCAGAGACAGGTCTATTAAATTTATAGCAGTTCGAGGCACAGGTTTAGCCCTTTTTTAAACAGATCCAAATGCTTTGGCCAGCCCCAGGGTTTAGTAAACAAGGCTCCTACAGAACCCCAGCCTCCAGCCTGTCTCAGAAATGCAATAAATTGTCTGCATTTCCCCCACACTGAAACAGAATAATATTTAATTCCTTTATTACTGGGCTCCTAGAGGTCTGCAAATACTCAGCTTGTTTCCAGAAAGAGTCATGAAGAGATGCACTGTGTTTTCAAAACAAATAATTCTGACTCCACAAAAGACACTTGGCCTGGTGAATGACTTCACAGTTAGCACATCACTCATGTGAAGATATACAATTACCTTCATAATTACGACATTTTGCTAGCATTTTCTAAGCTTCAGTTATATTAGTGGAATAAACCTGTCATTCATTACTTGATTTGGAAGGGGACAGAGGATAAAAAGATTTGTCATTTTTTACTAGATCTTGGGGGAAGTTTATCTTTTGTCTTACAGTTAAGAGAACTTTGAGAAGAAAAGAAGTAAATTATCACTAAGCCTAAATGTAAGATCAGAAACTTACTAGCACCCTATTCTACTAATGCAATCATACACGGAATTAAAGAGTAATAGATGTTAAATGCCATAGGGGAGACATTCTGATCATAACAGAGGCTATAGGATGTCATCCATTGATTTCTGCACCAAGCCCAGTAAAATGGGGCTGAACAAAGACAATTTCTTTAAAAAAGTCAGTCTTGGTTCAAAAATTTTGAGGGGCAGAGAACCCACCCCTGGTAATTTGTTCCAATGGAGAGTTACCATCACTGTTAAAATGTGAACTGATGTATATTTGTCCAGTTCTGTCCCCATTCAGTGTGGCTATGGTTTGGACAGTTGGATTAAAGAAGTCTCTATTATCTGATCTCTTCCTCCGGTGTATGAACTATGATCAAGTCATCACCTCACCTTCTCTTTGATGAGGGAAGGTATGTAAGGTGTGTTCTCCAGTCTTTAAATAATTGTCTCCCCAGGTTCACATGTGTTGCTGGATCAAAGCATGGGGCTATCAGCTGATGAAATGTAAAATGAACGGTATCTATTTAACATCATCTGACCAAAAATCAGGCTGTCATCTTTACAACAAGTCAGGAAAACAGTCATTACACCGGATGGGACATTAGTCACCAAGAGATAATACAGGAGCAAAACTTTGCCAGAGCCACCTTTGACACCTTAATGGTGGCTCTGGCCACCTTTGACACCTTAATGGTCCCCGCAAGAGCCCAAATGAACAGAGCCCATCATCCTGAGCAAAGAAAAATAGCTTCTATAGACAGTAGGTAGGGAAGCAACACCATTATCCTAGCAATGTGTACAACAATTCTCTTTTGGCATGGCTGTGTCTAAAGGATAACACTTCCACTGGCTTTATCTGGTAATCAGAGAAGACTATGACAACATTCAACATAATGATAAAACAACTAATTTTTTATTGGGGGTGATTATGTTTTTGTTATGTTTTATTGTCTCTAAAATATGTCTCTTGTGATTATATATTTTTGTTTTCATTTGACCCTGTCCGTTATTTATTTATACCACTACTTATTACTTAAGGAACAATTTCTATCACTGTATCTGTAGATAGGTGCTTTCTTTTCCCTCTGAGCCTGAAGATCTGTGTACATTGAGTACACAGTGTGCCACCCACACTTTGCTCCTTAAACCGCCTTAATCTGATCCTTTGGAAATATCTCTTATGGGGTGTCAGCCCTACCACCAAGGCTAAACACTGAAACTGAAAAGGGAAGAGACAAGAAGTAAAAGACCAAAGGATTTATTTGATCTTTACTTTTCTTGACAATAAGCTGCTACCACTTTACATTATTTTTAGTCGATCATTGTTGAAAATAATAAACAAAAAAAACCAGCTATGCCTCCAACTAGAAAGCTTCAAGTTCATCTCTGCTGCACTAATGTGTTAATCTGGCTCTTAAAGCATTTTTTATTCATATGGATAAGTGCAATACACTCCTAATCCCACTGCAGTCAAAAATAATTCTTCCAGTAACTTCAGTAAGACCAGGACTTCGTCTGTGGTCCTTTTTGTTCTTGACATTTTGAGATGTATCTATGCTGGACTGAGGACTGTACTACAACATATTTAATAAAAGTCTGCTAGACTCCGTAGAGTTTTTCTGGAAGTATAATTCAGAAAGATGATGTCTGACTAAAAACAAAGTCTTTGATAGTAGGTGATCATAATTCCCTGTCCAGCCATAACCTTTGTCTGTCCAGCTCCTAAAATGGGAGGACTGACTCCAAAGAGTCTGTTTCCCTTCCCCCAACCCCCACAGATGTAATGATATGAATAGGACACAAAGGAAATGGTAAAAGGATTACCAGGATTTATCTCAGGAAGATATTAATGCCCTTTCATGTTGTTCCTAGAAAAGAAGAGGAAGAACCAGACCTAAAGCATTTAAAGTCAAACTTATCTAAAATCCTATTAAAATCACATCTGCTATCTGAAAGAGGAATTTAAGTATTTAAAATATTGGGGCTTGGGGTTTTGTTATACATATATCTCTGGGCCAAATCTGACAGTCTTCACTCCAGTCCCAACCCTGCTGAGTCTCTTCAATTCTCCTTGACTCCAGTAAGAACTGAGAGCATGTAGCACCCTGGAGGACATTATTTCGCTTTATTTACCTACAGAGGCAAAACGATTGTTGACATCACTAAGAATGTTGTTCACATCATTAGTGGTGTTCACATTCCTCTTCCACCAAAGCCAATGGAAAAAAAATCTGCCTGATTTTCAGGGAGTGCAATAAAGCCCAGAAAACTGAGAACCAGATTATGCTTGATTTAGATCAGTATGTTGTGCTGGGGAGTGGGTGCACAAGAACCTGCCTCCCCTCTCCTACTGCTGGCTTGCTCATGGCCTGTCACAGTGCCTGCCCCTTGCCTCAGGGGAGCACCCATGCTGCTCCCTCCTTCAGTCAGAGGTACATGGGAATGGGGACAGTTTGGATATTGGCTCAGTCCATAGAGTGCAATCCAGGCAAAAGTGATAGAGTAGTGAATTTCCCATTGTAATAGTGTCAGAGAGCTTAGAGGAGGCACATACCTTCCTAAAGCAAAGCATCTCTCTCTATTCCCCCATGGACTAGATTTCTTTACACCAGCCCTTATGCTGGACCATGCCCCCATGACATCAGTTCTTATTACCAACTACAGGCTTTGGTCACTTTTTCTCACTAGTGATTTAAAAGATTAGTCTATGATCAACACTTCATTTTCATTACCATTCAGTTATTTGGGCCTTCTTTGGCATTTTAAGCATTTAGTAGAATTTAAAATATGGTTTCTCAGGGTATTAATGCTCTCTTCAATAAATAGTATGTAAAGGGTGAGATAAAGACTAACAGAAGCTTTAAGAAAAGCTCCATCAATTGTTGTAGATTGTAATGGAGACGAGTAGGCCAAGAAGTTCTTTTAAACCATTCATAGCATCTACTGATGGATTCATAATCAGCTGCAACATGCCTACAATCACAGCTTCTGTTAACATTAATTAACCCTTAATAAGCTACTGCCAGATGAACCTTTACTAGAAAATGTGATCCAAGTGTGGCCAGCTTGATTTATACCGTGCATGCAAATGATTTACAGTGTTCTATTTTAATGTTAATAAACTGCTTTTCTTCATCTGCATGCTAGTATTCAAAACACTACAGCTTTGGAAAGTGATGCAAGAACTTAATGCAGGAGACATCAAGCTGAGGGAGCTGCAAATAGGGTGGCCATCATAGAGGACAGTCCAATTGTCCTCTGTCCTCTCTTGATACGAAACCTGACGCCTTTATCTCAATATGTCTTGAAGAGAAAAATAGAAGACATAAAGGCGTTGGGTTTTATATCAGTAGAGGACAGAAGACAGAGTAGCAGAAAACCAAAATGTCCTCTATGATGGCAACCCTAGCTGCAAATCCCTCAATGCTGACCTCCTAAGGTATGTCTACATGTGCAATTAATGCAACTGAATAAACTCCAGCACAATTTGAGCCAGAGTAAACTAATCCAGACATCACCATCTATATGTGCATTTAAGTGCAGTAATTTATTCCACCGCTGGATAGTACTTGTGTCTGACAGGATTATCTGATGGCGCAGTAAATTAGTCTATACCACCCTAATTGCCACACGTGTAGTTAGTGACACTTTACTGCTTAGCAAGTTAGTCTACTGTGCAGTAAAGCACATGTGTAGACATGCCCCTAACAATCCATTTGTGACTTAGAGAAAACAGTCCCTCTTAGGAAAGTAAAAAGTATACTCAATACATGGTATTTCATCATTAAAAATACTGGTACATGGGACTTAGTTCTGTTTGGTGCTGAATGCTCTGGTGCTGAAAACTCTAGTGCTGATTTAACAAAACATTTAAGAAGTGATCTCATTACTTCCAATAGAAGAAATCACATATTTAAAATTAAATGAGTTCTTATGTATCTTACTGATGCAACATCTTAGGTAACTTGGAAGAGGTTGGAATAACTAACATGGAGCATCTCAAGTGCTGATTTTGTTAAAACACAAATTTTAATTTAGGTGATGTGCATAGAAACAGAATAGCATTGCTTGAAATAGTCTGTGAACTTCTTATTCAGGCTCATCCTGTTCTATAAAAGTCAGCATCGGTGTAGGCCTAGCAGACTCGTGTCTTTTTTTTAAAAATCAAACATGGGTATCTGAGTTTCAGCTATACAGCTACCGGTAGTTACAATCACCAGTACCACTGCAATACTTCCAGCAACTAGAATATCACCAATAAATATAACTAGAATACCGAAAACAGCAAAATGATTTTCATGTTTACTCAAATACAACTCATGGCTTTCTTCTCCAATTTGTATGAGGGAAAAGGCCCCTCACCTAAAAACTGCATACAAAGAAATTTCACAAAATACACTGTTCATCACTAAACTGCTGCCAAAGGCAACATATGCTCAGCAATGGAAACCAACTGTGAAGTTGATTAAATGTAGCCAACACTGATCATGACTATAAAATATATGATCCATATTAGATGAACATATTGATAGGGCCCCATCGTAGGTATAAGTTAGTATACCCCATTTGAATGAGTGTCGCAGCACTTGGGTGCCCTGCTCCTAAAGAGGGGAAAGAGCCCTAGCAGTGAGTAAGGAGCCCAGCTGGTGGTCACCAGGGCAAGTAGAGTAGTTAATGACCCACATCTGCCAGCGGTCAGCTGACTGAAGGGGGCAGGGCATGGTACATATAAGGGTTTATATACATATAAACCCTAGGGCTGAAACCAGGCATCCCACAGGACCCCACACCATGACAATGAGACATATTGTAGTGTCCTTTAAGCATAGTCCCCCCCCTCAGTGCTGACTCTTTTCCAAGTCATGGTGATCCGCTACATTGCATACATTTTTATTTCCTCCTCACTCCCATGATTGAATTGTGCCTTTCTTTCTCGTTTCCAATTATTCCTGTTTCTCCACCAGCCTTAAATGCCTGGCAAACATCATGAAATGGGGCCCCAAACTCTCTCTGTTGCCCCCTCTCTCAGACTGATACATATGATTTGAGTGACCTTGTCCTCCACCAGGTTGCCCTGCATCTTATCTGCATATAAAATTTTGGAGCATCCCAGGGCTCATGATAAAAACACCCGGTTCCAGTCATGAGTGGGGGTTAATTAGCATATGGCTCCTTTGTGGGGGGTATCTGGAGTATACACACATAATGAGTAGTGCTGAGCTATGGGGTCACCATGACTTAAAATGCTGTTGATTCTCATGAGGACCAGCCCAGGGAATTTTATGGTCCAATCTCCAAATCCAAATTGAATCAGGGGACCAATTGAAAGGTCCAAATCAATTCAAAGCTCTCCAAATCTTTTGAAAAGATTTGGAGAGTTTTGATGATTTGGGCAGTCCCTTGTGGCTGCAGCAGGGAGCTGCAGGGGGGGGCGGAAAGAGAGTGGAGGGACCCAGGGGGGGCCCCCTGCCTGCTCCCCCAGTCCCCCCCCATGGCTGCCCCACCCACCCCAGCTCCCAGTGCTTTAAAGAAAAGCCCCATTCACCAGGTGCTGCCAGGTGAGGGGGCAATCCCCACTGCCTCCACTGTCCCATGCTGTGTAGGGGGCTCTGCATGAGCCCCACAATGCACCCCAGTCCCCCCCACAGCTGCCTCACCCACCGCAGCTCAGGCCCTTTAAGGAAAAAAAACGGAGAAAAGCCCTGGGACTCATTGCTCCTGCAGCAGCCTCAGGATTTTGGAAGGCTTGTGAAAGAGCCCCTCCATGCAGGAGCAGTGGGGAGCAGCAGGGATCACTCCCCCTGGCAGGAATGGTGAGTCTGGGGTGGAGTCTGGGTCTTTTTTCTTAAAGGGTCGGAGCCATGCCGAGTGGGGCAGCCATGGGGGGTCTGGGACAGTGGAGAGGGGCTATGGGGCTCATGCAGAGCCCCCCATACAGCATGGGGCAGTGGGGGGCAGCAGGGATTGCCCCCTGCCTGGCAGCATCTACTGAGTTAGGGCTTTTTTTTTTCCCAAGTGCTGGGAGCTGGGGCAGGCAGGGCAGCCATTGCCGAGCTGGGAGAGTGGGTAGGGGATGGGCCTGTGTAATTCAGAGATTCGGCAGCAGCCAAATCACTGAATCAAATCACTGTCCCCCAAATTGACCGAATCCAAATTTGAAGCGAATACTAGCAGCTTCACACAGGCCTAGTATATGGCAAATCATAAGCCTTTGCGTTTGGACTAATATTATGTATAGTTTGTACTACATATAGGTAGGTGTCAAAGTACTGCTCAAAAATGTGTTTGTGGTAAAGCTTACAGCAGTTTCAAAAAAAGATTAACAGATATCAATTCTGGATGAAGTAAGTGTATGGGTACTATAAGCAAATTAGTACAGCCATGTTTAATTTCAAGGTTAATGTCTTTCAGTTTGCTCCTCACTTCCGTGTGCTCCAGGGAGAGTAGGATCTGACAGTAAGGAGAGGAGGAAGGGGCTGCTAGGGGAAGTAGTTAGGGGGAAGCAGAGAGCAATGGAGCTACCTGACCCCCCAGATTTATTTTCCCTGCTGTAGTAGTGGAAAGTGGACACTTTCAAGACAAACCTCCGATATTATATGCCTGGAAAATATATAACAAATGTATATATTTTCAATATATAAATCTAATTATTGGGGGTCATCTTATAATCAGGGTCATCTTGTATTTGAGTAAATATGGTATTATTTGTTTCTACTATAACTTAGAGGTCTCAACCAAAATCAGTATTAACTATCCAAGATGCCAAGCATATTCACAGAGTGAGAAAGTTCCTGCCCAAGAAAGTTTATAATCCAAATAGACAAGGCAGACAAAGGAAAGGAGGGAAAACAGGCAGAGTGATCAGTTTGAAAACTCCATTCCTAAAGAAAACAGAAGAGAATGATTGGCTGAGGTAGAAATACATATAATTTTTATGATCAGTGTTTCCTTACCCGTATCCTTCTTCTTTGTACGGGAAAGTTCATGAACAGTTGCTCCGATATCATTTCTCAAAGTCCTGATGATCTTGTCTAGAGAAGGAGTGTTTCTGCTATCCAGATTGATGAAAAATTCATACTCGTCTTTGTTGAGGCGGGAAGGTCTGGACTCAATGTGGGTCAGGCTTATACCTTTTTCCTACAAGAAAAAATTGGATAGAATCTTGGAGCTCTGTGCTGCAGGTAGAAATGCAAGGGGCAAACTAGCTGAAATCCACTGGTTAGTGCAGTGGTTCCCAACCTTTTTTATACTGAGGACTGGCAAGTTCACTCAAAGAATTTTGGTGGACTGAGTATAGAAAAATCTAATTTACAAATTTATTTTTTTTTTTTTTTTGTGTGGGGAGGGGGGTGCGAGGATCATCTCTTAGCTGTTGCATTTGATATGGAAGTGACTAGCCACAGTTACCATGGTCCAATTTAAAAAAACTGAAGTCACAGTCATTGGCCAAGTGAGGACATTCTCATCCAGCCAATCAGCATGGCTTGGGCATGGCCTGGGCATAGAACTGTTGCTAGCAGTGGTTAAAGCTCATGCTATGACCCAGCAGCCAGCACTTCGTGGCCTGGTACCAGGCCGCAGCCCGGTGGTTGGGAACCGCTGGTTAGTGAACAGTCCACACAAAGCCCTTTGTACCAGTGTAATGCCTGTGAGATGGAGCAATTGTACAGGAAAGCTCTGATCCCCTGGGGCGCAGTTCAGCCCTGTGGCTGGATGAATTAACACAAAGTCTATGCACTTCTGAAGCCCCAACACAGAGCCTGTGCAGGACTTAAATAGTGAATAAACTTTATATACTGGCCCTTTTCATGGAAGTGAATTTCACTTTCTGGTACATCAGGGACGTATGTCTGTGTGGGGGGAAAAAAATAATTTACAGAGAATCAATGCAGGATTTGACCACTAAAAATAAAGAACTAATAACTGCCACATACATTTAATTTATTTATTAACCTAATGAAACAATGTTTGGAAAAGCAAGAAGTCATTGGGCTGAAAATGTAAAAGCCAACTTGGCCACCCTTTGCGCCACTTCTTTTCATGTCCTCTCTCTGCATGAATCCACAGAGCAGTATGGTACTAAGCCCTCTAGGAAAATCAGGTTTATAATAATGATACAATTTGGTCTTTCAAAATGGAAAGTCAAAGTCCA
>NW_005841931.1:342545-343694 GCF_000455745.1 Alligator sinensis | reverse complement strand
CAGTTGAAATGGGCAGTAGATCTCTGAGCTACTGCAGTGATATTAGGGCCACCATCTTGATGCTCAACTGAAAATGTCCTATTCTGGCTGTGTGTGTACAGGAAACATACCATCCACAGCAATGGTGTTCTCAAGCCTGCTAAGCGTCTCCAAATGGGCTGCTTCCCAAATTGGAAACGGTTTAGCAGCCTCCACAAGGCATTCAGGGTGGACTAGTTAGCCCTGCTGAGTGACAATGTCTTCCCATAGATAATTAACTGACCACCCACATAGCCAAGCTGCACAGAGCAGTGCAGGGAACTTGAGGTTGCCACTCTGGAGATAGGTTTGATTTATAGCTACACTGTAAACGTGCTAAGGGGTAAATCCCTCAAACCTGCCTGTTTATACATCCTGCTTCTGCCTTGACTCCTAACCCATCCTGTAACAGCTGAACTGTAAGGTATTGCAAGCTTAAGTTTCAGTGCCTCCGTGTCTCTTAGTGGTATCTGAATCTTAGGCACAGCTAGTCAGGAAAAGTTTTTGCTCCTATAAATGTGTTTTTAAAGACCATTCACTTTTTTTTTTTTTTTGTCATCTGTATTCTTTTTTCTTCTCCAAAAGTTTTCAGGTTTTCATCCAAAACCCCAAATTCTGTTGGAAAAGGATTTGAAATATGTAGTTGAACTCAGGTTTTCCCATAGAAATGTCTATTTTGATTTTTTTTTTTTTAATCATTAAAAAATATTTGAACAAAAGAATTCCAGCTAGCTCTAACTGCAGGATTAAGGTTTGTATTCCTTCCCCAGACCAAACTCCCAGTGTTGTGGTTGTCCCTGTAGGGTGAGGCCTGGACTGAAATTTTGTCCCTCAGAAGGGAAATGAACCTCAGGAGGGTTGAAAAAATTGAGATGCCCTAAGAAATCACAGAAAAATCAGACAGGCTCAAATGGTATTAACTTCTGCACAGGAACATATTTGGACTGGAGTAACTACGCCCTTGTTACAATGGCATTCAGGCTTGACACAGAACCTTACATACATGGGGTGATACTTTGATTCCAATGAACTCAGTGGCAAAAGTTCAATTGACTCCAATGGAGCCAGAGCGTCACTCATGACACTCATGTAGTGAGACTTCTGTAGTCTAAAGGGGAAAGGATAATAATA
>NW_005841931.1:341283-342514 GCF_000455745.1 Alligator sinensis | reverse complement strand
TTTCCCTACTTTCCACTGGTTTGAGCTTTTGGATGTTCTTTTATCTGCTGTGTGCTAGTATACAGCACAAGGCATCTGGCCATCAGACCAAGAACTAACCTCCTTCATTTTACTACAAAAAAAAGAAATGAGAAGCAGAGCGCATGGTGCTCTTCTGTGCCCTGAGTGTCACGTGCTACAGAAGAACTTAAATTGTTTGGCTAGATACCAATACAATAAGTTGAAAAGGTCAAAAGTGCATTCACCAACTGTTACTCATGAAAGATTGCACCCACTCTTTGTGCAGTCTGAATTCAGAAAATACATTCAATTGTGCTTAGCCCAAGGACAATTTGTTTTAGACCTAAAAAGTCTTGTGTTGCAAACAGAATGCACTTTGTATTTTACTTTGTTAGATGACAAGAGATCATTGAAGTAGACAAGAGTTTGAAGTTAAAATGACTTGGAGCTAAATTTCTTTTGACAGAGACCAGGCATAGTGGGCTGCAGTCTGCTCCCAGCTGTGCTATTGTAACTCCACAAAAACCTCCATCAAGGTCAAGGCAGATACACTGGATTCACACCAAAATAAGGGAGAAATGGAGCCAGAAATGTGTGGTCACAAATGACTGCAAAATGGGTGGAAAATGCCCCAAGGTCAGAACATGCTGCTCGCTAGGGCTGTGCAAAATATCGCCAGCCATTTCATTCCGACACTGTTTCAACCAATTTCAAGGTCAAAACAGCAACATCAGAATGAAACAAAGGCCCTCAAAATAGCCTTGAAACAAAACGAGGCTGGTCGAAACGTTTCAAAAGTCAAAACATTTCCACCATAGGCTGGGGATGGGAAGTCAGTCCAGCTGGGCTGACTTCCCATTCCCAGCAGAAGATCCAGCAGGGGGCAGCGAGGCAGGCCAGCTGAGCTGCTTCCCCCATCCCCTGTGCTACATCACTCTGGGGGGTGGGAGGCAGCCCAGCTATAGCCTTTCTGTTTCGACGGAACAAAACAGAACAGCTGTTTCACCTGAAATGAAATTCGATACAAAACACTGTTCCGTTGAACTGTCAAAAGTCAAGGCAAAATGGAATGGTGTCATTTTGCACATCTGTACTGCTCACTTTCATAGCTGATAACATTTTATTCACTTTCCACAGCTGTAAATTGAATGCGCACAAACTTTCTGTTCTGTGTTTGTACAGCACCTCGTATAATGCAGTCCCAGACCATAACTAGGCTTCTTCGGCATTC
>NW_005841931.1:326160-341256 GCF_000455745.1 Alligator sinensis | reverse complement strand
ACAAATAAATGAATAAACAATAATAAAAATAACAAGATAGTACTAGAGAATGAAGACCACAGCCCAAACTGAAAAGGGAAGGGGTAGAAAAGTGCTACACAGGGCATTTCTACCAGAGATGTTTATTGCACAATTGCCTAATTAACTGCACAGTAAACATCTCAGCATCTATTTGTGCACCCTTATCGGGGTGCAGGAAACTAATAAACCCCACAACACAGTAGTGGTTGTAAATAACAAGTTCTACCCTGCTTCAGAGATTTTTCGTGCACGGCAGTGCACGTCTAGATGCTGACCCAGCTAGTTGGGGCATGAGGGTGCTTCAATGTGGGTCTTACATGCTGCCTAGCCCTGTGCTGAAGCACCCTTGTGTCATAGCCAGCCCCTCTGTAGCACATTGATCCTAGTGGGAGCAGCCCCAGGCTGGCAGGATAACCCCCCGGATCCTCTGCCAGCTGGGGTTGCTCCAACCCAGCTCAATGTGCTGTAGTCCAGGTGCACAAGCAAATGAATGATAGCACCAATCAGCTCCAGAGCTTTGGCTGCACGTTAATAGTCACATGTAGATCTGCCCAGAGAGTTGGTAATCTAGGGGATCATTCAAGGGGGCATTATTTAGAGGTGCTAGGAACTCACACATTAAAGCACTGACACTGATATCCTCCTGGCAGCCAGCATCCTCTCTGCCCTTGGGTCAGTTCAGTTTCACTATTCTTGTTTCACTGCCATTGTGGACTCTAGTGCTTGGGGTTCTAAGTCTTCAATTTATGAAGGCTCCATGTGCTAGGAAAGGCTGGAGAGTTCTTTGTACCTACTTGCACACCTAGCCACAGCCTGGCCTTATATAAATAGTGAAGACATATATATTTGTCTTATAAGCAGGTTTCCTAGACTGCTGGCTTCTATGGGTGGCTTATGGTCCCTGAGGGTTCTGCTCCCAATACTACTTAACCCACTCATAGCATCTATTCATCCAGCTATACTGCTTCCAGTCTATGAGGCACTTGTCCAGAGCAGGATTGCCTGATGGCACTTCTGCTGAGCATGGTAGCCTTACCATGAGACATGGCTACTGTAATCCATCTACTTAAGTTTCACGTCAGGGTCTACCAGTGATTAAAAAAAAAAAAACCTCAAAGGAAATACCCATCACTTTATCATCTTTATATGGAGTAGACTGTCTATTTTGCTGGAAAACCTAAGGAGACCAATGCTAGTGTTTTATTATCACCCTAAGAGGAGAGGGATGAACCCATTTGGGGTGCAGGTACAAACTGAGGCGGAGAACCCATGGAGAAATCATGAAGGTGACACTTGCTCTCTGACAGGTCACTCTGCAACATCTTCCATTCCCTGGAACAGACCTGCAATAGCAAACAATCTGGGACTGAACAGGTGCATCTACATGCACAATTAATGTACATGAATAAACTCTGGAGTACATTGCTCCAGAGTTTATTTGTGGGCAGCACATTGAGCCTGGTCAGAGCAGTCAAGCCTGGCAGCAGCCCAGGGCTGCTCTGACCAGGCTCAATGTGCTGTGAAGGGGCTGGTTGGGTCATGAGCCCTAACATTGAAGCACCCTCATGCCCCAGGCACCTGGGCAGCATCTATACATGCCCTGCTGCACACAAAAATACTCTGTAGCAAGCTAGTACTCCAGCAGGCAGCTCCCACATTGAAGCACTCTCATGCCCCAGCCAGCATCTATATGTGCTCTGCTGTACACAAAGAAACTCTGGATCAGGCAAGTACTTGTATTTACAGTGCAGGAGTGGGTGGGCAGCAGATCGCACCTCTGCCCTGGCTCCAGCCTGCTCTATGGCTGCTTCAAGATCCTGTCCCTGGCCCTGGAGCAGCTCCCCACCTAGCCATACACCCTGCCAGCACTGCTTGGGCAGGTCTCCATGGAAACCCTGGCCCCAAGCTGTCACTGCTCCTGGGGTTTCCTTAGGGGCAGCTGGGAAATGGAGTTCACCATGGGTTCGATCCGGCCAACAGGCCAAATTTTTCCCAGCCCTGCATTAAAGCCTCATAGGCCAGATCCAGGTGTGCAGGCATGTGTGGTTTGTGGTGCTGCAAACTTCATTGTGGCACCACAAACCACACACCCAGCATGTTAAAGCATGTCCCGTACTGCAAATTTGTAGTGCGGGGGCAAAATTTGCTACCAGGAAATCCTGGTAACAAAAAAAACTGTCATAAAAAAGTGGCAGGGGTGTGTGCTGGGGAGACAGAAGCTCAGTCTTCCTGGGAGAAGCTCTGGCTGCCAGCCAAAGTGCCTCCCCTCCTCTTGTTCTGCCCCGGCTCCTCCAGCACACCAGGAGCTAGGAGGAGCAGAAAAACAGCAGTTTCCCTGGAACAGGGCATTTTGTCCCGCACCAAAGTGCACATGCAGAGGCAAAAAGTAGCAGCATACATTTGTAGCAGCACATTTTTTTTAGTGCTGCAAGCACACGCCCCTGCATGTGGGGATGCGCCCACAGTGCTTCAATTACTCAGGGTCATCTTTCACCTCAAATTCCAATGTGATGGCAAAAAGTAAAAGTGATTCTATCATTTCAAGATATAATCTGAAAAATATCTGATCAGGAATGACTTAACCTTATATAATCTCTATACTAAAAAATAGATAGATATAGATATATAACTTCCTTATTACTACAGCCTAGTTCATATTAAACCAATATTCTTAACCACAGAACATTTCTCATTGATTATAAAAATGAAACAACCTCAGTTTCTTTTGTCCTTTAAATTTTTGTTACCATCAAAAGCTTGCTCTCAGACTTACGGATAAAAGAATTCAGAAAGACTTTCTTCATAAGACGTCTTCATTTTCTATCCTAACGTCTTGCATGATGGAGAACAGAACAACTATTTTTGTACATTATGTTGTATATTGTAAAAAAAAATGTTGGTCTTTCATGCAGAAAGGAGCAAAATAAGTCAGGTATATAGTTGTCAACATTTTATAAAGAGTGTTTGGGGATCTTTCTGATTGAAAAGTTGCCTAAAAACATAAATTACTATCATTATTCTTTTAGAATAAGCAATTCTCTCATACAAATTGAACTCTCCAAATTGGTAGTTTTGTAAGAACATGTTTTCATATGTTGTATATTGGTAATAAGCACCCTGACTTCCAAATACTTACAGTAGTTCTGTTACTAGGCTTGCTTTACAAATCCTAATTTCATTTTGGTACTACTACTCCATCTAGTGTTTAATCTCCATGGTTGTTTTATGATTCAAAAACTGGGAGAATGTAGTTTCAATGTTGCCAGATCTTTGAAATTCATCACGAGCCTCACAATAGTTTATGTCCAACATAGAGCCCCTGAGGTGAGCAATGCTATGAGAATTTGGGGATTTGTTAAGTACTAACTATTCTGATTGAATAGAAAAGTTTGGAAATGAGGCTTATGTGTTCTCTTCAGGCTCAGAAATCAGAAAGCAAATAAATTAAAAAAATATATGATATTTAGGTTAATTTCATGTTTTGGGGCCAGATTTATCATTTTGGGCTATGTGGATTTGGCAAAACTATAGCTTATACCCTACCCCCTCTAAGTTATGAGAGTCAGATTCATCTCTACTTCTGGTGAAGAGATTTTTTTTTAAAGTAATTTTACCTGCCTTTATCTGGAATGGACAGGAGCCAATTCAGCCTGTGACTCGAGCAAACACATACCCTTGTTGCTATTGCTCCTATGGACTATTGCAGCTGTGCAGAATCCACAGGGCAGAACCATAATGACCAGCCCCCTTTCACTGGTAGCAGACACACCTCCCGAAGTGCAAGGAGTAGAGCCATGCTCAAATAGCATTTATGGTCCTGTGTAGCTTCTTTGTGCCTGTTTGGCCAGCAGGAAAAGGCAGAGATACAAGGATGAGTCCTCTGTCAGAAGGACTCATTGTTACAGAAAAAGTGACCCCAGCATATCCTAAGGATATAACAAACTAAGAAGTCAAATAAAAAGAAACTCATTTTTTTTAAATTCCATGAATTTAGGTGGGGAAATGATTTTTGAATGATTGGGGTTAGCTGTACTATAAGTGACCCTAAATAAAGCATTTGGCATTCTTCTTTATCAGTTCCATTAACAAGAAATCAGTGGACTGGCTACAATTTCACACACATTTTTTAACAAACGTATTAGGAAGCTGGGAGCAGTGTCTAACAACTCTGCAATGTTATAAGTTGCTGCTTTCAATGGCTTACACGTGTCTTCCTTCCATGAGCTACTAAACAACCCTGCATTCAATTATTAAAACTAAAAACAGCTAAAAATCCATCTGCAACTTATTTCCATGGTCTTTGTCATTACACAAGCTCAAATCCACTGGAAAGTTCTCATGCTGTTAGATGGCAAGTGACAAAAATATTGTTTTATAACTAATTTGTTTTCAGCAAAACACCGAGTGAGAACTCACAAAGTGAATGCAGACTTGCAGTGTCTTACTTTCTTTGTATACTTAAGTGGTGCATTTTAACGGTTACAATCTCTGATCTAAACCCACCTCCCTTTAAAAGTGGGGGTTTCCAGAAGCATAAACTGAAGTTGTGTGCCAAACTCTTTGAAATTCAAGCAGGAGTTAGATGGTTAACTGGTTGTGCCTTTGAGTATCTTCCCCAAAGTAAATGGAAAGTGTCCCACTTTTTTCAACTGCAAGTCCCATGCTTATACTGGGACCACTGGTGGCCTGGTCCCTCATTCCATCAGCAGAAGGGCAGAGTAGCTACAACCTCCAGACCTTTGTTTGCAGCTCTGTTGCCAGCTGGTAACCAGGCTGAGAGCCTGTTCTAAGGCACCAGTCACTGGGGTATTTAAGAGTTGAATACAGTATGTCGATAAAGATAAACATGAAACACGCAGCATTACAAAAGAGTAAAGTAAATGATGTCAGTGAGCAATTATATTATCATGCCATGAAGGACCACAGTAAGAGCTTCAACCTGAAACTGAGACTAGGGCTTCTTTGTCCAAGATGCTGTACATACATAGCAAAAGATATCCCCTGTCCATTAGAGATGGGGAACAGAGAAAATTATTTGCAGAGGTAGGAACTGAATTAAAATCTCCCATGCCAGTGTCTTAACCCTGCCTTAAAACCTCCTTCCTGCTTTAGTCCCTGGCACTGCAATATGCAGACAGCCGCCTGTGTGGGCACATCCACGGAGCTCAGTGAGCATGCCAAGACACACCTTGGTGCTCTATATAAACTACTACCTCCTGAACTGAAAGTAGTGTTGCTGCTCTAGTACAGCACTGTGAGTAATTGGGACTGCCACTCTGGAAAGCTAACTAGCCTTGGCTAGAGCACCATATAAACATGGCACTGCTTCCAGTCTGAGGCAGCATACCCTCAGCTGAGTGGTGTGTTTCAATATTGGGTTGGGTGGCATGTTAAGTGATATACATACAGTGGTGCCACTGGGTGCCACGCAATGTTAGTGCTCTTAGGTGTACAAATATGTTTCACATGATAAACCTGGGGATTTTAAATATGAATCTACAGTATTAGAAACATTCTGCCCTGTGTGCTCTTTCTGAGTTCTTTGCAGCAGAAGAATTGCTCTATTATGTTTCTATAGTCAAAAAATGAGTGAAAACTAAGAGCTGGCATTTTCTGAGGGATGCCTTGAGTCTAACAAGGGGTGTCATGAGTCTAAAAAAATTTGAGAATCGCTGAGATACAGAAATGACCTATGGGGCCATAACACCTTCTCCTGATCATTTGGCTGAGGAAGACAGACAAGTAGGCAGAATGGGAATGAACAGAGATTAGTCTCTGCCTCTTCTCTTCATCTCCCCTCCAATTAGTTTGCCAGGAGGTAAGCTGCCAAGGGAAGTCTTCTGAACTAGCGTGGCAGACTTATCTGCTCGAGCCCCAGCACGTCCAGGGCTCGAGAATTCTCAATTCCGATTGGTGGACCCCATCCACCAATTGGGGGAGAGTGGGGAGGAGCCAGCACCTTCCCTTTCCTGAAGGGAAGGGGCGAGGAGCTCCCAGACCGAGTTTGGACCTGCAAGCTGCAGGCCCACTGGACTTCAGGGGGTGGAGCCCCCTGAGGGTATAAAAGGAGCGGCATGAGCTGCACGAGGAGATACGGCAAGGGACGATGGAGAGGGAAGAGCCCGAAGAAGGCCTCCACCAGGATCCCTTCTTCGCCCCCGCAATGCACAGATCAGTGCACGGGGCTCAGGCTCTGGGAGCTGCATTGAGGTGGCTCAAGCCTGCATCCCCAGCAGGGGGCAGGCTGAAGCAGTGTGCAGACCAGCACACAAAGAGCTGGCCCTGGCAGCAGCTCAAGGCTGCTCGGGCCCCACACGGTGTGCAGACTGACACACAGAGGACCAGCCTTAAGAGAAGCTCAAGGCTCCTGGGGTTAGCCCCAGCATAGGCCAAATATCCGGAGCCTCACAGTGTGGCCCAGCCAAGGAACTAAAAGAGTCCCGGAGCCTAGAGCAGGGCCCGGGAAAGAGAAGGCCCAGGTGTAAGGCTGGGTAGACTGAGCTGGCAGTGGCTTGATTCCCTCCAGGAGCTGGAAGAACCCTCGGTGCCCAAAGCAGGGCACAGAGCCAGGAGGGGAGGTCTCAGCGTGAGGCAGACAGCACCGGGAGCCTCTGACTGAGTGGAGGACCCTGAGGTCTGGTCAATGGCTCCTTGGAGAGTATTGTGAGTTGCTGACAGAATCGGGTCCCACAGGGGAGGCACTCACCAGTTGCACCAAGCCTCTGTAGAGTGAAGGGCTGAGAAGGCCATCCCCAAGGTGGGTTGCCCATTAAGACAAGCAGTCCCAGGAGGGGGTTCCTGGCTTACCATATTGTAAATACTTATCTGTATACCCTTAGTGTTGTTGAAAGATATAATTAGAAAGGCTTACCAGAAGTTTTCCTTTATTTGTTGAGTGATACCTACCGAGATACTTACATATATATATTGGGTAAGGATAGTTAAGAGCATTGGCATGGAGCTGACTCTATAGAGGAAAGAGGAACCTGAGCTCAAATCACAGGTGTCCTTCTCACAGAACTGTCGCCTGCCTCATCTATCCCTTCCAAATGAGGATGGCCACACCCTTGGGTGTTCTCGGGTTACACTAGGCATACGTCTAGCACAGATCACCTGGACCAAGGTGGAGTCAGAAACAACCAGAGTGTCACCCCAAGAGTCACAATTTGGTTCCTGGCCTGCTCCTGAGAGAACACGTTGAAGTGCTGCTCCTCGCTTGGCACCTCTAGCAAAAATTCACAATCACTTAGCAGTGTCCCAATATTCATAGCACTTTGTGTCTGGAAGTTAAAAGCTGTTTCCAAGGCTGTATTATCTCATATAAAATGATACCCACAGCAATGTGTGCCTCAGGGCACTGAAAGAAAGATTTATCGCTGGTGAATGTTGTAGTGGGAATAAGTATCTCAAAGGGCCCAACATGCCATTAGTGCATAGACATACCTCCCACTAACATACTGTGTTAACTTCCACAGGCAAGCAAGCTACATTGGAAATGCGCCCACTCCAAAGTAACCTGCATGCTTTTCCTGTTGTTTTGGAAGCAATCCAAAATATTGCAAGACCAATACATGCAGGATGGCCAAAGAGATAACGGTCACTTTGAAGTTTATTTACTGAATAAAGTTAGCTCCCTAAACACAAAAAAGCACAGTCATCTTTGCTGGCTCAGAAAGAAAATGGTCTGATTCAGTGTTACCATTTACTCTGGACCAGATTCCAGTACCTTTCCTCACATTGCGTGCATCTACACATGCAATTAATGTGAAGCAATAAACTCCAGCACATATCACGCCAGAGTTTATTGCTCCCAGGAACTATGCCTACATGTGTGTCCAGGACTGAAGCACATTGAACTGGGGTGGAGCAGCCCCAGCTGGCAGAGGACCTGGGGGTGACAGCAGAGGGTCTGCAGAGGGGCTGGCTGCAGCATAAGGGTGCTTCAGTGCAGGGCTAGCTAGCAGGCAGCAACCAGACTGAAGTACCCCTGTGCCCCAGCCAGCCCCAATAGCATCTACACAAGCATTGTTGTGCAGTAAACAAGACCACCATGATACTACTAATATTTGCAAGTACTAACCTACTGCAGCATTTACTAGTTTATTGCAACTTAATATAGGGCCACATGTGTAGACGCAGAGACTTTACAGTGGAGCTAACTAGGCAGCTGCGCAGTAAGTGTCTCATGTAGATGCATCCACTATGTAGTAAGTTACTTATGAATAGGGCCATGCAAAGCAATGGGAGCTGATGTGGAGGTACATGATACTCACTAGCAGGAACTCTGGTGTTCCCCATTTGAAAACTGAAAAATCCCTGATAAAAAAAATCCCAAAGTCACTCTGTAAAATACCCCCAAATTCATGTTCCTCCACAAGTAAAACAAAAGACTGTGGAGGGATGTGGGGGGCCATAGGGTATGTGGATAGGTGTGGCTGGATTGTGGGGGGACGGATCAGGAGGGTTGGGTCCCTTGCCCCCACAGGGTGCAGCCCTCCTGCACAGCTCAGACTGCCCCCCACAGGGGCCACAGCCCCCACAACAGGAGGCACATGGCCCCTGCAGAGGCTATCACCCCTGCCCCTGCAGGGCCCATATGCCCCACCCCTGCTTGCTCACCCAGCCCCTGGATTGTTGCCCCACCTGGCCCCATCCCCCACCGGCTCCTGCAGCTCCCCCGATGGCTGCCCCACCAGGCCGCACCCCCCCAGGACCCCCAATGTTTGCCTTGCCCAGCCCCATCCTCTGCTTGCACCCCAAGCCCCACTGTGGCTGCCCCCCTGACCCCAGCCTCCTGGCACTTTAAAAAGAAAAACTCTTGCACTCACTGACAGTAGCAGGTGCTATGGGGGCTCTGGGGCCTCATGGCAGAGCCCTTCCACACACAGAACAGGGCAGTGGGGGGTAGCGGGGCTCCCCAATGCCCCCTCCACCCAGCCCTGCCCCTGATGCGCACCCCCCCACACCAGGCAAAGTTCAGGACTCAAAAAAAAAAGCCCCACACTCACCAGCAGTAGCAGCTGCTGTCAGGGTCACTGAGGCCTCATGGCAGAGCCCCTCCACACAGCATGGGGCAGCAGGGGGTAGTGAGGCCTGGCCTCGGCCTCCTGGCACTGGTGCTGCCACGGCCTCATTGCACAGGTGCGTCCAGGGTCGGCAGGGTGCCCTGCCCTGGCCCACTTTTTTCCCTGTGTTTTTTTTTTTAACCCCTGGATATCCAGGGGTTTAATTTTGCTCCTGTGCTGCAAATTTGCAGTGCAGGGAACATTTTTTTGTTCCCACATGTGCCTCTTGCAGCATCTCCAAGGGGTTTGAGACACTGCAAGAGTGCACTCGTCTGGATGCACCTACTGGGTGCAACTACATGTGCTATTAAAGCAACATGATAAACTCTGGCACACTTTGCACCAGAGTCAGATGCTCCCAGGCACAGCGTCTGCATATGTACCCAGGATCACACCAGTTTGAGCCAGACAGAGCAGTCACGGGCTGGCAGCAGGCTCAGGGGGTCAGCCCCAGGCTCTGGATGGCAGTGTCAGGCAGCAAAAGGGCTGGCTGGGGCACTAGAATGCTGAAGTGTGGAGTTGTGCTGCAGGCAGCCCCTGTACTTTAGCACCCTCGTGCCCCAGTCAGCCCTGTCACCATCTACATGTGTGTTTCAGTGCAGTAAATGACTCCACCATAAGATACTACTGTCTCTGACAATACTATCCTATGCTGGAGTTCATAAATTTACTGAACCCTAATACTGGTACACATGTAGATAGTAATGCTTTACTGCAGAGCTAATTAATCAACTCCACAGTAAAGCGCATGTGTAGATGCACCCACTGTGAGTAAGGCTGTCAGAGACTGCAGCTTTGGGTGAAGTTCTGCTCTGTGTTTGAAAAGAGCCCATTACTCAGCAAAAGCAGTGAAGTCCCTATTTAAAATGGGGGTACTGAATGATTTCCTATTTCCTGGCAAGATTTCTGGTCTGCTCTATTATAATTAATTATAGTAGTCAAATCCATTTTTACTTTCTAGCCACAGACTCTGCCTCCCTTTCTTACAATAAGCAATACCTTTCTCTGCATCTAGCCCCATTAAAATCAAGTTAATGGAAAGTCTGTCTTTCAGTTTAATAGGTACAAGATATAGTCTGTAGCAGATGAAAATACTGTAATATACTGTATGCAAACTAATAGTCAAGTAGTGACCATTTTGAACAAATTTTTAAAATAATTTTGGAGCATTCAACCATCTCTCTTTGCCACTTACTCTCATTATTGCTGGTGATAGCTACAACCTATCAAGTAAAATAGCTAATAACATTTTTACCCAACCAAAAATAACCTGGCAAGGCACATGCTCATATACCTGAACAAGGAAAAAAGACAGCTCACCAGTAAATAATGGTGGTTTTGATTATGTCTGATTTTACTTTCTCACTTTACTGGTAAGCTATCTTCCCATTTCACTGGGGTAAGATATTTTCCCATATCCTGAGAAGATATCTCTAATCATGTCCCTGGAAGGGTTTTGAGCTGAGCTGAAGATAATATACAAGGAGGCTTTCAAAGTGAAAATAATTATTTCTGATCTTGTTAACAGGAACTCACCCCCAGCTCCCAGTCCACACACACACACACACACACACACACACACACACACACACACGTCAGAACAGCAGCCGCAAAGTGAAGTTTGGAGCCACTTGCTTATTAATCGCAGTGTGGTTGAACCTCATTCAGGTCACTGCCCTGAGTAAGAATGACTCTCTGATACTATGCAAAGGCTTTCTCTGCTTCAGAGGAGAACATCTCTGGGAAACATTCTGTAAGGAAGGAAAGCAAAGTATCAACATATGGTTACCCCAGGTATAGAGTAATATTTGAGGAACACATGCACCCTGTCAATCTGCTGTCTGTTTCCCAGTCTCAGTAGGGTGGCAACTCCTTCACAAAGCTGCCATTGTGCAGATGTGAGGAGCACAGGACATATAAGTACCCAGTACATCACACTAGTGTTTTGCTAAGGACCAGGATGGTTCTCCACGTAGATTATGCTTTAGATACACAGCTGTCAAAAACACAGAAGCTAAGCACAAATTAAAAATTCACTGCACAAATCTTAAGGTTACATAAAGCAATAATTCCTATTAAAACCCAGGGTGCCAGTATACTCATGAATGCAAAAAAGAAATTGTGCTAGAAACCACAGTTTGTTTTTTAAAGCACAGTGGCATACAGTGGTGCACATGGACTGTTCTTCAACCAGAGGTGACCTTGTGGGCTGTTTGTGTAGGACAAACATTAACAGTGTATCAAAACACACAGAAATTCCCTTAAGTGGTTACAGGACTAACTGCAGTTCCAGTCCCCTTTTTTGGTCTTTCTGAGTATACTCCCTTGGGATCCAGGCCTTCTGCCTCCATCTATACTTGGGTAAAATTCTGCAGTTCTTCCACTCCAACAAACCTCTGAGTTAAATCACATTGCACATATAGCATGCTTACAAACCATGGTCCCACTGAGTTTAGGCACCAGTGGCTCCTCCCCTCATCTGTGTTCAATGGACCACTGTTAAACATGGTGACCAGAAAATTGTCTTAAAACCAAAGAATTGTTTATTTTAACAGTAGCAACAAAGGCCATCTCAATTATCTTCAAAGACATCTAGTGGTACTTAGACGGCTTTCAGGTCACTAATCACAATTCTACTCCAACCTTCAGAGCAACCATAAAACTGCTAAGACCCGTAGTTTCCTTGTGTGCTTTCAGTTTGACCTGAAAAGTTACCTAGAGACCTAGATTCACTACTGCACGTGCACAGAAGCAAGCCAGAACAACCACCTAGATGTCTAACCCCCACTTAACTTTGTTGCAATCCAGTACCATCTGAGAAGTGCACAAACTTTGCCTAAATCCCCAAATCATAAGATAGAAAAAAGCAATGCTGAATGATTCTTTGAAGTTTGCATCATGCATGCAGTACAATGGTAAAATGGGAACTTCCCACCTTTAACTCAGTAATAGCTAGGACACTTGCCCAGGAAATGACAGGCCTGGTTTCTAGGCCCTTCTCACCATAAGTGGGTTTGAACCTGCATCACCCATTTCACAGCAAAATGCCCTAACTAGAAGATCATGGACTATGCAAATGTAAGGGCATCTTCCACCCAGCATATTGAAGTGGGGACACTCAATGGAGGGGTACACAATAGGCATGTAGCCAAGAGAGCATGCAAAATGATGTCTGGCTCTGCAGAGCAGTAAGTCTTCCTGGATAGGTGCCTGGATAGAGAAGTTCCACCTCTATTGTACCTCAGCATCACTTGTAATGTACTTGTATTCAGCATCCTCATGCTTCAAAATGGCAGTGAGAGTGCTTGAACTAAAGCTCATCAAATGCCACCCCACACACACCACAGAGCACATATAAAGACACCCTTGTTTTTTAGATAAGCAGCTGATAAGACTTAGACATCCAGTGGGTGGAAAAAGATCTGGACTTAAGCTTTCAAAGACAATGGATGTTTTAAATAACAATCTACATGCAATTCTATCATACTCCAAAGCTTGCCATTCCTTCACCCTGACCTAGGCAAGCCTAACTTTTCAGGAACTCCCAATGGGCCCCTGGGTCTCAATCTGATTTTTCCAAACAAATGTCCTTGTTTCCTGTCATTGTCCTTTAATTTGCTGTGGTTATGGTCTATCTAGTTTTGTAGGCTGGCTGTGGAGGAAGGAAACCCCTCAAACTAATCATCATGGTGCTGCCTCTTAACAATTTTCCAGTGGTTTCTGATGGGTGTTTTCTCTGGGGCTATTCTTTTCCTTTCAACCTATTCTTCCAGAGAGTCTCATGTTGACTTAACCCAACATTATCATACTAAACACACCCCAAAAACAGCCTTTATAACTCATTATATAGAAGCTCTACCTCTATCATGCCTAGTTATTGAACAGCAACAGGAACATGGATGTAGAGCTGGGCTTGCTGTTTTGCAGGGAACAGACAGAAGGAATGAAGGCTCTGTTCCAAGGAACAATTTAATGTGGTCTTTGTGTCTGCTTTCTTTCCTGTTGCATAAACAACTGTTGAATGGTTTAATGAGGCTTTAACATGTCTACAGACAAAATAACAATCCACTAGATTTCTTCCAGGTGCAGTCTCTTCTGAAAAAGGCCCACTGAACTCCAAGGCAAATAGACTCCTTAGCAAGAAAAGGAGAGGTATGCTGCATAACACCTTCTATAGAGTCCAGTAACTGTTTCATAAAGTGGACAGAATGACAAGGGCAGGAGCTGTGCTCTTTTGGGTAAAACCAAAGTGGAGGTGGAAGTGAAATTGGTATCATCTCCTCTCCTTTCTGACTCTGTGGAATTCCCTCTGAACAGTCTCCACATCTCTGGTACTTCCAGATTCTGGACTAGGTAGTAAGGGTGTGGAGTCATGGGCTGATCATAGCATAATCTCATTTTAAATTTCCAAAAATGTCCTTGCATAAGAATATTCTGACCCTTCTATGTTCCCATTTCCATCCCATCCTATTACCACATCAGAATCAGCACAATGTAGAAGTAACCCAGACGTTCCCTCTTTCTTCTGACTGTATCCCTATGTCCTTGTTATGCCAGCAGAGGAAGCGAGAATAGAGTAGAAATCTCTGTGTCAGCAATATACCTCCAGATCTTTGCTGTGGGGCAACAATCCTTACCTGACAGCATGGCAAGCCTAAATAGGAAGAATCTGGCCTACAGAGTCCTGGCATTCTTGTTTAAAGCTGGTAGTACTCTAAAGAGGACTTTAGCTAGGACATATGGGGAAGCTTTTTTGCCTCACTAATGCTAACGTGGGGAGATATTGTAACAGGTCCATGTGGTAAGGAATCATTCATAAATTCACATTAGCTCTGCAGTTCAGACAGTTGTTATGTACTTTTTATTTAATTAATTGAATGTGCCCTTTGTCATATTTTTCATTTGTGCTACAACCATAGTACCTTTTCATTTACTGGTCTATTCAACTTACAAAATGGAAAATGTGTAACCATAGTTATTACAGTATTCTGACAAATAAATTTTTTTTAGGAAAAACTGTTAGTAGTTAACACAGTGGTTCTCATCCTTTTTAGACTTGAGGCACCCCTTGCTAGACTCGAGGCACCCCTCAAAAAATCCAGTTCTTAGTTTTCACTCTTTTTGACTACAGAAAAATAATAGAGCAATTCTTATGTTGCAAAGAATTCAGAAAGATCACAGCAGATCAGAATGTTTTTGACACTAATTCCTATATGAAAACTCTGGATTTATCATGTGAATCATGTTTGCACACCTAGGAGTGCTAATATTTCATGGCATCCCATGACACACTTGAAAGGATCTCAAGGCACCCCAGGGTGCCATGGAACTGTGGTTGAGAATCACTAACTTAACAAAACCCAGTAAAATAGAGTAGATTTGCTTTGGGTTATATAATGCATCATTATCCACAACTTTAGGGAAAAGTTTAGTGTGTAAGCAAGTATATAGACAATGTCCTAACAGGTATGCAGGAATCTTGTCTTCCTGATGGATCCCATAGTGTTTGGACAGGTCGTGAGCCTGCTCATTACTCCTTGCATCATGTAGCTCTCTACACATGTACAAACTCAAGGCAATATCAATATAAAATGCTACCATTGGGTGTGTCCAGATGAGCCCACATATGCTTCTTGCAACGTCTCAAACCCCTTTGAGAGACTGCAAGAGGCACATGCAGGAATGACAAAATGTTCCCCGTGCTGCAAGTTTGCAGCGTGAGGGCAAAATTAGACCCCTGGATATCCAGGGGTCAAAAAAACCTGCACAGAAAAAAAGGTGGGCAGGCCACAGTCTGGGACTGTGCCCTGAGGCAACCAGAGGCTGGGTCCTCCATAGAGATGCTCTGGGTGCCAGAGCGTCTTTATGGTTAGCCCTCGCTCTGGTGCTGAAGCATGCTGCCTGCCTGTTAGGGCAGGCAGTGTGCCAGCAGCAGGGAGCTGGACCCAGGCTCCCCTGCCAGTAAGTAAGGGGTCAGGGGGCTAGAGGAGAGGGGAGGGGACTGTGGGGG
>NW_005841931.1:307499-325556 GCF_000455745.1 Alligator sinensis | reverse complement strand
CCAGGGGGCTGGGGGAGCAAGCAGAGGTGGGGTGTGTGGGCCCTGCAGAGGAAGTAGCCCCTGTGTGGGGGAAGAACATGGATTTGGGGGTATTTTACAGAGTGACTTTGGGATTTTTTTTAATCAGGGATTTTTCAGTTTTCCAATAGGGAACACCAGAATTCCTGCTAGGGAGGCCAGTGGCAGAACCCTGCTTGCTCAGAGCTGGCACCTTGGACCCATCTGGCTGTGGCTGCCCAACTGGCAGGAGGACATGCTTTGACAGTTCAAAGCAGGCCACCACACCCAGAACATCTTCCAGGTGATAGCTGCCCAGATGGCTGGGCAGGGGCACATGTGGCAGGAGGGCCACACATAGGCCAACCTTGCAACCACAGCCCACTGGCAGCTGGCCCAGAGGGGCAGATGCCTCATCCAGCATCTGGCAGGCGTGCAGCAGGTCATAGATGGGCAGCAGCCCCCACTGCCAGACTGCTGCAGTGGGTAGAGGGTGCAGGGAACTCTCAGGGCTGCTTCAGCAGTCCAGCTAGCACAAGGGGTAGTGTCCCCAAGTACTAAGTGGCTGGGCCCCAGAAGCTCCTGAGAGCTCATAGCCCTGAAGCTACTTGCTAGGGCAGCTTTTTGTACTGCTGGAGCCAGGACAGGTGCTGGCCCCAGGCTCTAGCTCCTCCTGGCTGCAGATCTGGGAGGAGCCAAGCAGAGTTATTTTGCCCCAAGTAGCACAATTTGCTCCGCTACGAAGTGCATGTCCGAGCATATGTGGAGGCAAAAAGCCCCGGCTCAAATTTGCACCTTTTCTATGTGAGCTCCTGCAAATGCACGTGCTTGCATGGGCCCCATTCAGATTTGATAGTTTTAAACATACCTTTCAGTCACTTTGTCTAGATGTCAATGACTACACAGAATACAAGACAGTGAAAAATAACCATCATGGTCACCATTTGCCAGTTCCAGCATCTTAGAACACTAACTCCATCCATCTCTTATCTTCCTACTGTCTTTCTGCTGCATTTGTGATATACATTCATATATCAAAATATACATACACATACAGAGACATCATTCTACACTCAAAACAAATGCAATTGCTTTTGTGGTAAAAAAGGAAAATTGAATTATCTCCATAAAATGGAGAAAACACATTATTCTCACTTTTGACCCATTTAATTAAAAATGGTGGTGGAGTTCATTTCACATTAAAATGCTCATCTCTGATCCAAAACTAAACATGGCAAAATTTGATCTCAGAAAAGAAGCTTGTGGAGTGATCACAAAGTCCTGGTTTTCCACACCCACTAGAGAGCAATTTTAGTGGGGGGGGCACTAATAAACATTGGACAGTCCCTTGCAGGGGAGCCAGATAGCAACCCACATTATGGCTGCATTTTTCTTTCCCTTACACTTAGTTTCAGACCCTACTTTTCCCCTCCCTACCTTGCCCCTGCCCCTATGAAAGGTAGAATCATGTGAAAATAGGAGGAAGCATTAGAGATACTGACTTTTTGAAGAACACATGGGAAGTAGTAAAATATTTACCTCAAATATGCGCAGAACTTTAGCCAGTGCCCCAACTTCTTCTTTCAGAGAGAAAATCAAAGAGATGAAGCTACTTTCATTTGTGTGTTCTTCAATGTACATAGACTCCTGAAAAATAAAAGAATAGAGGGAAATAGACTGGAAATATAAGGCTCAGTGCTGCTCTGCAGTAATTCCTCCATCAACACAAAGGGAATCTAAAGCTGCTCTGAACAGACATCTGAGGAACCCTCTTCAGGACAGAAGGTGTATCAAGCCAGAGCCGAAATATACTCTGGCCTTACTGCAATGGTTTCTTTCTGTGGGCCTGCTGGGATGATGAACTGGTACATCAGACTAGTACCGGGGTTGGAGCTGGGAAAGAAGAGCAGTAAGAAGACTGCATAGCATTTCTGTCCTGCCTTATCCCTCAGATACAATTAAATTATTAAGCTCATAAATTACTTATTAGCTTTCGTGCACCTGAGAATATGAACTCTTAATATGAGCACCTTTTCATCTGCTGTGAAAAGATATTATTTTAGGTTTTTGTTTCATTCAATAAGCCCCTTAAGATTCAGCACAGCTACAAATCAAGGTGGTCTTATCCAGAGAGCCAATATTATGACCTTACTTAATTCTGCTGAATTGCAACGGGTAAAAAAGTTAAAAGAATGTTGTTGCAACTGTAAAGAATTTCCTGTGAATAAAAACAAGGTGACAAGATATGCTTTCATTTATACAGTATCATAACTAGGGGCGGGCAAGAGGGATATCTGCCTCGGGCATAAAGTTAAGATGAGTGCCCAAAATCACTCCCATCCCCATGAAATCCATGCCCTGACAGCATACCCATGCTGGGAACAGTCCCAAGTGGCTGCCGCTGCTGCTCTAAGAGCAATGGGTAGGGTGGGCCAAGCCCACATGGTGGCAACAGCAGCTTAACGAGGACTGTGTAGGAGATCCTGGAATGGGTAAGACTCCTGCCCTCCCTGGCTCTCGCTCGCATCCCAACCCCACTCTCAGAAGTGCGCACTCACCCCCCGCAGCTTGGCCATAGGGTTTGCTCTGGGCATCAACTCTGCTTGTTACACCACTGCATTAGCATTTCTTAATAACTCCTATTTTATCAAGTTCTGCTTCCTTCAATTATTAAGAAAGACATGTTAGGACGTCTAGCTTTTATGGTACTTACTGGTTCCCATTACCATAGTATATGAGTACCTCTCAATAATTTAATGTATTTACTCTCATAACACACCTATGAGGAAGGAAATATCTGTTATCCCCATTTTACAGGTGAGGAACTGAAGCGTAAGAAACTAAGGGCCAGATTTTCAAATGTGCCTAAAGATACCAAAGAGCACCTAGCTGGATTTTTCAAAGCACGTATATCACCTACACGTGTATCACCTACTGATTTCAGCAGAAGCTAGATGCCTTAAGAACTTCTGAAGCTCCAATAGGGCTTCTATCTGAAAACACCTTGAAATTCATCTGACCCAAGGGGCATGTCTACACAGCCTTCCTCCTGATGCCACTGACAAAAAAAAGCCTCTCCCATTCAAGCACACCACAGACCAGTAAACTACACAGAATTGGTAGCTCAGTTACACACCTGAATATGAACTCCAGGGTTACACAGGAAGTCTGTGGCAAAACAGGGAACTGAACCCCAGTGCCATAAGCCCCTGGCTAGCACCTAGATTGCTGATTTATCCTTTCCATTTCTCTTTGTAATGTTATTCAAGATTGTATTTTCTGGGTCACCTTGTAGCTTTATTTCTCACACCAAACTCCTGGTTAAATTCTTATATACATAATAGTGCCAGGATATACGAAAGACTAATTCTGCAGCAAAAGGAACAACCAGCTTCCTACTTGCACCCAAATAGAAAAGATGGTTCTTTGCAGGACTGTATTTCCCAGTTACACACAGAACAACGATCTTTTAAAAAAACCCTGTTGTTATTTTGCCAAACAATCTTTTCTCATGCTGTTAGCATGAGAACTGTAATTGTGAGAGGTGGATCTCTGCCTAGCTCTACTCCCTGTGGGCCTTAATGGGGCTGGTATAGACAGTAAAAACTATTGAACAGAGGCTGGTTATTTTTTCCTTCTGTGTTCAATATTTGCTCTGCACCTAGCACAGTGATATCCTTAGTCATAACTAGGACCCCTAGGCAGTATGATAATATTATAGCACCTTTTGACTAAGGTTTTCAAATCACCTTGCCATTAGTAACCACAAACATATCACAACACTCTTAGGCAACAGGTAATGGATAGACAGTGGTCATTAGGGTTTAAAACAGCAAATGTTTAATAGCATATGGCAGGACTACTTAAAAGTTTAGGGTGGCAAGAAAAGAATACCACTGCCAAAACAAACTGCTGGAAGAATTTGGATGTAATTACAACTGACGAACATTAGTCTAATTAAGATTTGGCTACAAGGATTAGTAATCTTACTCTTATAGGCACTGTCATTAGCCCTGCAATAAATACAAATGGTCAGGACATGTGCTTTACATTTCACATGAAAGCTACAACCTCAGCAGCACCTCCATAACTGTTGGCAGTATATTGGAGTACTGGTTTTATGCAGAGTTAAAATGAATACTGGCACCTGTCAAGCTGTCAGCACCACGTCCTGCAACATTTATCTGTTCTCTGAGGTGATGTATCCAACTATTGATCCATTCCTGCCTAAGTTACTAAGGCTGAGGGAGAGGGCAATAAACTGTGATATGGTGCCCAGCTAATGAAAGACATTCACTCATGAAGCAATCATGTAACTAAATGATGAAACTGTTCGGTTCAAAAAGGCAAAACAAATATCTAGAGTCTGCCCAAGTCAATGAGGTTTAAATTAGTCAATAAAAAGCATGGTCTTTCTGAAATGGTAGCACCAGATGACTTTGATGTTCTGCACGCAAGGTCCCTTGCAAAATAAATAGGAATTTATTACACAAAAAAAAAATTGAAAACAGAGTTATTACATGAATGTCCGGCAAGTATAGTCAGCATTTGATTTTAATAAACTTTGTTTTAAACAGTTTCAAACTCAGTCAACTTTGCCATTAAAGTGATCTGTTAAGTCAGTGGTGCTCATCATTTTGGTCCTGTGGGCCAACTGGGTGGTGTGTAGCTGGTCCACAGGCCAAATCCAGACTGTACTGCTTCTGCCCAGTCCTGCATGCTGGGATTAGGGCCATGGGACTCTGCATCACTTCCATCTAGCCCCATGTGCCAGGATTAGAACTCTGGGACTGTGACATTGTCTCTGTCGGGCTCTGAGCTCTGGAATTGGCACCCTGGAGTCCCATGATGCCTTCTGCAACGCCCCATGCCTGGAGTTCGGTGCTCAGGGGCCTGCATTGCCCTCTCCCAGCCCTGTACTGGTGTAAGGTCCTGCATCGCCCTGTGCTCTAGATCCAACAAGCAGGGCCCTGGCCTGCAAGACTCCCCACAGATGCATGGGAAGCCCCAGGGGCTGAATGACAAAGCACCAGGGGCTGGATCTGGCCCACAGGCCAGGGGTTGAACATCCCTGTTTTAAGCAAATGTCCCACATTAGAGCACCGCACTGGCCCCCATCCCAGGTTTACATGAACATATATGGCAAAGAGAAAAGTGAGAGTTCAACACCTACACAGTACGCAGTCAGAGGCACAAATCCTGCAAAGCAGCTACAAGGTACTTTTTAGACCATGTTATTTTAAACTCTGCCCCTAGAAATTCTAACCCAAAGCCTGATACATTCTGTTTCGTTCCTGACTTTAACTTATTGAATCAAAATTTTTTTGGACAACTTTTCCATTAAAGAGACTTTTCTGCTCTTCTGAAAAGGTAAATTTGTAGTTCACATAATCAGATCTATTACAATAGACTGTGACACTAATCCTGGAAGCATTCTGTCACATGCTTCACTTTATAATTATAAGCAGACCAGCTAAACTCAGGAAAACTATTCATGAATTAAGAGAAGTTTTTGCCTTAATCATCTGCAAAATGGGGAGATGAAAAGCTTTTTTTTTTCATTGTAGAACAGATGTGTGAAGTGCTTAAGATTCTTATCCCTTTTCTGAGGCTGGGTGCTATGAGTAAGAAATACACCGAAGCGCGCACACCAGTCATAAAGCTTTGAGAAATAAGTACGACCACAGTTTTTGTATGCACTTATTTATGCTGTTTCCTATTTTTAAAATTTTTTGCACTAGGCACAGCAAATTTGGTACAGTTTTCCTTTTATTAACACAAGTAACAGTTCACTCTCTCACAACTGACATGTATGTCTCATTGGCTAATGAGATCAAGCCCTCTACAGCATCCTATAATTCCACAGGATGAGATAGGATAACTTTTTGAAAAGCACTTACATGATTTAGGACTGAGTAAAAGTGACTTAGACATTTTGGGGGCCTATGTCTCTTTAACTTTTGAAAGTGGAATTTGATTTTCTAAGTCACTGAGAAACAAACGTTTTAATGTACTACGGATTTCAATTGGAATTATGATTTCAATTGGAATTAGGTAACTAAATGCCTGTAAAAACCTGATCCCCAGGTGTTCTTGAAAATGTTGCCACAATCTTCTCTTGGTTGATTTTTGAAAATGTATGCAACTTTTTATTTTTTTTTTAAGCAATTCTGCCCTGACTTTAGTTATGTTGCACTGGGGCAAATGAATAAGGAATTTGGTTCTAATATTTCATCTGCAGCATTGATCATAGAATACTTCTGTCACTTTCTTATACAGTAAATATAATGTTCACAGTTTACTGTGAAGCATTCTGAAGCTATGCTTTCAATGTTGGAATGTTAAAATTGGAATTTTAAAAAGGCATGTACAGCCTTAACCCTCTTTATCACAATAAATACATTCTTTTTCTAACATACATATGGAATCCTCCCTAATTTGTTCCTGATCTACTCTTTTCTTCTTCTATATGCTGTATATATACAAATACATTTGGTAAGATTTTATGATTTTGCTCTAACATCTCTCCTCTGTTTTATTGTTAGCCAGATTTTTTTTTGTTATTCTGGCACATCTGTAAATACAATTTACAATAAACAGCAAATCCATTGCCAAAAAGAAGACTGTGCAGAGTACACACTGCACCTGCTAAAACAGCAACCTTGTTTCATTACAACACATAGGTGGATAATACCTAGTGTCTCATCAAAAGATGTACAATGACAGGGGCACAAAGTAGGTGGGAGAAGGAGTTATCCTTCTACCTCCGAGAGTGGTATATTTTCACCTGCTGGGCTAAGAACACCTGCCAATGCCACACTACTTACCAGGAAGGGGTCTCCATTCATTTTGCAGTGTTCTGCCTCCATGTTGAAAAGCCAGTAACACTCAGGCTGAAATGCCCTCTTCTTTCAGGAGTAAAAGCCTTCTGACCTTACCAGGTCTGACAGAGCTGTACTGTGCAAAGGCATTTAAAGTACAGAAGGCAAGGCAGGTCCATCCCTTTCTCACTCCTTTCTTGTTCCCTCCTCCTTCCCAGCTGAGAGTGGACAGATGGGGGGGCGTTTTCCATACACACCCCTGTCCCACCCCCCGCCCACTTCTGGCACAAGGGGTATGAACAGTTACATGAATACAGTAGGAGCAGTGGAGTTCAAATCTCTCCAGAAGTGTCATTTAGCTAATACTCCTTTAGCATCTGGTCTCCCTCTGTGACTATTGTGGGTGGTATGGTCTGAATTAAGATCTTTTCTTTTAGAATAACATTGCATGCTCTTCCCACTGTAGTTGTATGAAGCAAAATTAAGCAGTTTCCATTCCATATCCTTGGTTATTTGAGTGGTAATTGTACAGTATATAACAACAGACAGGGTTTACACTTGGATCTATTTTAATAAGTAAGTCAGTCCAGGGAGGTAATCCAGAGAGTCCACAGTGCCCTGGACATAAAGAAAAGCCTCAAGGACAGAAGAGATAGAAGAAGAGAACTATGACAGCTGAAAGGACCAGAGTGATAATGGGGCAGCAGCAGAACAATCAGAAGAATCAAATGAGGTATGTATCACTTTAAGCATAAAGAAAAGACTGCAAAAGGAACCAAAAAAGAGAACTTTGAGTGCCTCTAAAGATGGTCAGTATTGGGGACTGCAATGAACTGCACAGAACAAAGTTAGAAAAGAAGTATGATGGGAAGGGTGAAGAGATGCTCTAGATTTGAAGCACAGCATAAGAAGGAATAAGAAACAGCAGGTTGACCTACCTTATATGGAAACAGGGGTAAATGTTGAGCTGTACACCAACACAAGCCACACTGAAGTAGAAAACATCAACCTATTTATCTAATGAAGAGAAGTCCTTTGGAATGAAGGAATTGCTTCACTACCCCTTTATCCACTAGAAATGGTTGGGTTGGATGCATGCTAGAGATAAATTACCACCAATTACTTCTGCTTAAAAGTTTGATACATGCTAGCTCTAAATTCACCATCCAGCGTAGGGTGTCAAAGGCCTGCAGCAAGGCACAGCCCTAGACTTCATGAGGGCGGATTTCAATGAGGTAAGGAGACTAGTCAGGGAGGCACTGAGGTTCCGGAGGAGAGGGGAGGGGAGGGGAGTTGGGAGTCCAGGAAGAGTGGTCGTTCCTTAAGGAGACGATCCTCCAAGCCCAAAGGGTGACAATCCCCACGCAGATCAAAGGGGGCAGGAGTGCTGAAAAGCCCCCCATGGCTCACCAAAAGCATCCATGAATGTCTCAAAGCTAAAAAGGAGGCGTACACCCAATGGAAGGGAGGGGCCATCACCAAGGAGGATTATACCTCCATTGCCCGAGATTGTAGGGGGGCTGTTAGGAAGGCTAAGGCAGAGATGGAACTGGGACTAGCAACCCAGATCAAGGATAATAAGAAGTCCTTTTTTAAATACATAGGGGGGTAAAAAGAAGGTACCGGGTAACATAGGGCCTCTGCAGGATACGCTAGGAAATCTGGTGGTCATACCAGACGACAAAGCTAACCTCTTTAACAATTTCTTTGCCTCCATCTTTTTGAGCAGCGACCGGGGCATACCCACCACTGGGATCCCCGATTGACCCATGGGAGGCACAGCCAGGCCCAGGGTCAGTGAGGACCTAGTCAGGCAACTTCTGGTGGGTCTAGACGTGTTCAAGTCAGCAGGTCCTGACGATCTGCACCCCAGAGTGCTGAGGGAATTAGCAGAGGTCATTGCGGGACCCCTGGCACAGCTTTATGAGCACTCATGGTACTCTGGCGAGGTGCTAGAGGACTGGAAAAGGTCCTGTGTGGTCCCCATTTTCCAAAAAAGGGAGGAAGGAGGAGCCAGGAAACTACAGGCCCATTAGTCTTACCTCGGTCCTAGGGAAGCTCTTTGAGAAAATTATCCAGGAGCACATCTGCAAGAGACCAGCAGGGGAGATCATGCTTATGGGCAAGCAACATGGGTTCATTCGAGGCAAGTCCTGTCAGAGCAACCTGGTGGCCTTCTACAACAAGGTCACAAAATCCTTGGATGCAGGTGTCGCTGTGGACATAGTCTTTCTGGACCTTAGGAAGGCCTTCAACACTGTCTCCCACCCCATTCTCATTAAGAAATTAGGCGACTGTGGTTTCAATGCCTACACAGTCAGATGGGTCACAAACTGGCTGGAGGGCCGCACCCAGAGAGTGGTGGTGGATGGGTCTTTTTCGACCTAGAGGGATGTGGGCAGTGGGGTCCCCCAGGGCTCGGTCCTCAGGCCCACACTGTTCAACATCTTCATTAGCGACTTGGACAAGGGGGTGAAAAGCACCTTGTTCAAATTCACGGATGACACTAAGATGTGCGAAGAAGTAGGCACGCTGGAGGAGAGGGACAGGCTGCAACTAGATCTAGACAGGTTACAGGGGTGGGCAGATGAGAACAGGATGGGATTCAATACTGATAAGTGCAAGGTACTGCACCTGGGGAGGAAGAACCAGCAGCATACCTACAGGCTGGGGAACTCCCTTCTCGTCAGCACAGGGGCAGAAAAGGATCTTGGTGTCATTATTGATGCCAAAATGAACATGGGCTGCCAATGTGGGGACGTGGTCAGGAAGGCTAACTGCACCTTGTCATGCATCCACAGATGAGCCGGTCCAAGGAGGTGATCCTCCCCCACTGTGTGACATTGGTCAGGCCGCAGCTGGAGTACTGCATCCAGTTCTGGGCTCTGCATTTCAGGAGGGATGTGGACAGCATCAAGAGGGTCCAGAGGAGGGCCACTTGCATGATCAGGGGGAGAGGAGAGGCTACGGGACTTGAACCTGTTCAGCCTTCACAAGAGAAGGCTGAGAGGGGATTTGGTAGCCATCTACAAACTGGCCAAGGAGGACCAGCAGGCTATGGGAGAGTCCCTGTTCCCCCGAGCACTACTGGGAGTAAAGAGGAATAATGGCCATAAGCTGACAAAGCAGATTCAGGCGCTACTTCACAGTCAGGGTGGCTAGGATCTGGAACCAACTTCCAAGGGAAGTGGTGCTCACTTGTACTCTGGGGGGTTTCAAAAGGAGGCTAGATAATCACCTAGCTGGGGTCATTTGACCCCAGCATTCTTTCCTGCCCATGGCAGGAGGTGGGACTTGATGATCTGCTCAGGTCCCTTCCGACCCTACCTACTATGAAACTATGAAATCACTGCCAATTACTTCTGCTTTAAAATTCTAATAAGTGCCAATTCTAATAGATCACATTTTGACACCCCAATTTAACATCCTAGTATGACTTTGAAAACCAATGGAACTACTTACAGAGGACTTGAGCACAGCTGGTGCTAATAATGAGAGTACTGGGGTCATAATTGCAGTTATTTACTGAACAATGAGCTTCCAAAGTTAAATGACACTTTGGGTGCTGTAAATGCTTCTTCCTTAGGGCATATATTTCTATGGTCTTTTGGTGGCCATGAGCAATACAGGAAATGGTCTTCCAATATGTATAGCAGCCTCCTACCATGAGCTAAAGGGTCAGGCTCTACAGTCCCATGCATATACACACAGGAGTACAAGAGCCCATGCTAACACCAGGACTGGGGATTAGGATGCCCATTTGCCTTCTGTCTTTTTATGGCTTGTTTTGATTTGGGGAAGCAGTGAGGTTGTGGAGGGGCTGTGGAAAAGAGAGGAGCAGTAATTGCAATTACCTGGTGTGAGTGCCATAAAGTGAAACTGTTCTCCTTGAGTCATTTAGCTAACAAGCTCTTCAGAGCAAGAACCTTTATTTTCTTGTTCTTTGCTCATGCAATACATAGCACAAAAGGGTTGTGTCCCACAAGTGAGGTTCTGAGGCACTGCTTCAATACAAATATATAAAGGGGTGTTAACAATAATAACAAACCTATCCAGTGGGCAGAACAGGACTCCAGATTTTCAGATCAGATTTTAAATATTTTAACTAAAATGCCCTAAGTAAAATAAGGCCCCTGTTACTCATTACTTTTAGGCAGCACCTGAAGCTCTTAACCCCTGGATTGTCCTTACATTGACACCTTTAAGTGGCTTAAAGCACTTGTTATTCAACTCAAAGTTATGCCGCTCCAGGACAGGATTATCTCTGATCTGCACAAACCGGTACCTGTTCCATTAATGTGTGGCCACTCCCCACAGATATGTGGCCCAAGATGAAGTCCATTAGTACCCCAGGATGTAATGGCCCCTTCGCCACCCCCCTGTTGTGTGTGCACACCATGCTTCTGTCCCCACCTCCCCAATCAGCCTACCACCACATGGCGGGCAGGCTGATGTGGGGAGAGGGAGAGGCATGGTGTGCACACAGATCCATGATCCCTCTCTCTTCCACACATCATCCCTCTCTCTTCCCTCACCATTATCTTCATCCCTGTAGGTCCTTCATGGCATCAGCCGAAAGGTGACTGCAGCACTTTGCATTTTGCCTGCCAGACTTCCTGCAGCTCCCACCATCCCTGGCACCCATAAAAGCTCCTATCTGCCCAGCATGCTCCACAGCCTTTCTTCTCCCTTCCTTCCCTCAGTGCTGACCCAGCTTTCTTCTAGACAGAGACTATGAACCACACATCCCAGAGGTTTTAATGACAGCTCATCTGAGCCACACATGCACCCAGTGACTGCTGATCCAACCTTTCCCAACCATTTCTGGGCCCCCGCTCCCACCTACCTCATTCTTCCGAGTGCCACCTGCTCTGATCAGGGACAGGGCACTATTTTGTGTTCAAGTTTCCCTTCTCAGCTGGCAGCCTTTCATAGATTCATAGATGTTAGGGTCGGAAGGGACCTCAATAGATCATCGAGTCCGACCCCCTGCATAGGCAGGAAAGAGGGCTGGGGCTAGAAGTGCTAGGCCTTGGTGAGCATCAGGAATATCCAGCCTGGCCAGGAGGCTGAGACACCTGGCTGAAGCAGGGTGCACTGCAAATTCATTATGGAGTGAACCAGGCTCAGGAAAGTCCCATGTGCCCCACATATTGTGATTTTATAAGAAGAGCAAAATGCTCCACCCCAGCTTCTCATCCCTAAAGATAGTGTGCGTATTGTGTGTGAGAAAGAGACAGGGGAGGGATCCAGATTCATGCTACCTGACAGAAGCAAAACAGCCTTGAAACTTTCCACCTACAACTTCTAGTCCTGTCTCATGCCCACAGCCCAGATTCAGCTATAGCCATCCCACCTGGGAGCAGTGTCTTCTCTAGCAGCAGGCTGCCCCATATCCTGCAGCAGCTGCACTGCATGTGGATTGGGTGCATGGAGCAGGGCACTGCTAGAGCAGAGAGGCTGGAGCTTTTTGCCTAGCAGGAGAGGTAAGGATCAAGCCACAGCCTTAGAAGCATACAGAATCATAGAAAAGGAGGGCTGGAAGGGACCTCCCAGCTCACCAGACCTCTAGTGGCAAGTCACAGCTGTGCAGGTAGGAGAAAGTCAGAGAAAGGTTTCTAGACTAAAGCTTTGACTGTTTCAGACTTGAAGCTAGCACTAAACCAATCAACATTTGTGCAGCTCACAGTACAATGTGTAATAAGACCCTAACTGTAGTTCAAAATAATTAATGGTCATGGCAAAACTTCTTTTTCACTTTGGTGATTTGTTCATATCTATTTATTTGCTCTGCTCTTTCTTTCTCCTTTTTCCCTGTCTTTTGATCATTTTCCTCTTCTTTTGCCCTGGGGATACCTTTAGTCTAGCTTTCTTCTTCCTTCTTTTCTTCCCTTAGCTTTCCTTCTTTCTTAAGCCCTCCTCATATACTACCCATACAGCAACACTCAGGCTAAAAATTACTCATTCAAAATGCTTGCAATAACTTGTAATTTTTCCCCACACTTTGTCTTGTCAATTTACACTGTAAACCTTCTGTAGCAGAGACCTGGGCTTTCACTTGTATCACAGTGAGGCCCAGAGCTCCTCTGGAGCCTCGCGGTGTTATTGTAACACAAATAGTAATGATATCACCACTGTGTTGCTACCAGTCCTCCAGATCCAGCTTTCTACTAAAGTCAGCCTAAGCCTTCAGGAGTAGCTTTGTAACAAGAATGTTTTTTTTTCTAGACAGAAACAAGTATTTAGCTCCTTGCTAGTAGTGAGTGTCATTGTCCCTTCTTACCTGGAGTTGACCAACTATGCTGTGACTTTTGCAAAGGCAGAAATTTACCCAGCCATCACTCTAACACCATTATCAGGAAAAACATTGTTTTAACAACAGTCACCTTGATTAGCCACAGACCAAATCAGAGTCCAGGTCACCCTACCCTCAGTCTGACTGAATTACCAAGTTGGCTTGCTGGGTCTTGGCCAGGTCTGACTCAGATTTTTCTGTTGGGTTTCAGCCAGACCCTTGGTCTGGTTTCCTAGGTCAGCCCTCAGTCATGAGTTCCAGAAATCCTTCTCCCTGTTCTCTTTCTAGCACCTGCAACACTGTATAATTCCATGCATCCCAACCATGTATGACACCAATAGTACCATGTGTCTACCCCAGGCTATCCTACAGTTACTAAAGAGAGGCCTCCTGTCCCTGGACTCCAGTGATTCTCATATGCAGCATGGTGCAAGCTCCTGGGTGCCCCGTATCTTGACTTCTCTCTGCCTGCTCCATCCCTGTTTTGTGGAATGGGAACTGACACCTCCAGTGTGGAGCTTCACACTGTTGAGCCAGATACATGAGTAAAAAAGTGTTGTGTGAATTGGTTTCTACTATACTTTTGTTCTCCTCTCCTGTTTCGCTTGTTGTCTCTATCCCTTCTTAACCTGTCATCCTCTGATTGCTTGAAGGTTGCTCACAGGAGATGGAAATGCATCATACAGTCAGGGTACTTCAGCTTAGACATATAATGACATACCTCCCATGTAGGCTTACAACAAACACAGAAGGAGAGGCAAAACAGGGCAGGATTTCCAATCCAAAATTAATTCAAAGGACCAGCTATGCTGCTGCTATAATTTGGCAGTGCTCCTTTTCAGAATGTCATGGAAATATAACAATTTACAATAGTTGAAGATTTGGAAAAATATTGTTGTTGCCTCCAAGGGCCTGCCTGGCCCTACCATAACACGAGTCAAATAACCATACATCTATCTAGTGAATTTAAACTTAATGTGGCTTTTATTCATACTATCAGTCAAGTAATCAGACTGGCTGGCAGCAGGGATAGTACAAAGTTAAACACAAATCCAAACTGTGTTCCTATTCCACATGGGAGGATCAAGGATTTTGAAAAAAAGGGGTGCAGATGGTGTGGCATCATCACATAAAAAATAAAACATTTTTCTTCAGTTAAAAAGAAAGTAGATGGTTTACTAACATACTAGGAGGACTAGCACTATATTATTCAGTTTAAAATCAAAGCAAAAACAAATATAACTATTGCTTCCTTTATACTTATAAGCAGACCAACTAAACTATCGAATATGCTAGATATGTATAAAGTTGAAAAAAACACAACAAACTAGGAAAAATATTGTCAAAAGACATTGTGTTGTTAGTCCTGTAGTTGTTATAGTTAAATATTCACCTCTAATTCAGATTCATAAAAAAAACAAGCCTTCTTGAGCATTTTGACTGTCAGTCATTTCTACATTGGAGTTAATTTTACCATACCTGAGTGGAATTTTTCAGCTAGAGCTAAAAACAGTCTGCAGAGCTGTGAAATAGGAGAAAGACATTACCAGGAAAGACTTACAGACAGCAAAAACTTGCAGAAGAAAGGATAATTTTCACAGTGGAACATCAGTACCATTAAAAAGGTTAGAAGGTCATTCACCTTCTGGAGTGGAGAGAAATTAGCCTGAATCAGGCAGATGACTGTAAGCCATGGAGTCAATTAACTTTCTCAGCAGGTCCTGAATAGAAATGCAGCTACCTCTCCTAGCAGTTGACTTAAAAGTTTGGGTGGGGCAAGAATTAAAGGGGGTACAACTGCACCCCCCTGGATCCACCCTTGCGATTCCAATCTTTTTATACACTAGAAGTGCTAACATCAAGCATGCATGATTGGCCATCTTACAATTTGCTGATTCGTGAATGTATGTAAGAACAATATTCCTACATACCTTTCCAATGTACTATGCCAGGATTGGTACCGATACAATCTCAGAAAGTTCTTGAATAGAGTCCAAATGCTTTGATGAACCCTGTTGCCAGTTTTGGCACTTTAGACCTCTTGCTTTTTCACTCCTACTTTTCCAGACCTGCCCCATAGCCTATATATTCCAGTCCTCCTTTTTTTGCTTTGATTACTTCGAACATGTTTTGTTTGACATCTATTCTGTTTTGTTTTTTGGTTGAGTTTTTTTTATGTTTCTCTAGTCTCCTTAATTAATATCGCAACCATATTACAATGATAGTGGCTACAGTTTGAATTCCCATGAAAATTAAACTTAACATCCTAACAACTGGGTAGAGTTTTACATTTTTGCCACCGCATGAGCAAATCATTTTTCACAACTACTTGTTCCTTTTGTCACTGGATGAAATTAGATATTGGCAACAACATTTCTATAATTTATTAATTAGATTCTTTCAACATAACACTCCATGATGGGGGCAAACAATCCAGGCATCAGACAGGAGAGATTTACTGGCATAGCCATCTTCTCCTGCAGAGTGCTGGCACTGACATTAAGCAGGAAAGCATGGGTCCTGATCTGGATCATATCTATTATATCAGGTTCCTGGGCAGGTTTCTAGCCCTCTGGTGAAGTTGTGGTATTCCAAAGCCCTTACAGTATCTCTGAACCATAACATCACTTTAACCAGATGGGTTTGTATTAGTCAAGCCCAATCTCTTATGGCACATTTATGTGTCACTATTTTGCACCTAATATACAGCATACAACTCATACAGCTAGTATGAATCAACTTCTTCATAATATGCCCAATTAACTTCAAGCCAACTTCAGACTTCAGTGACCACCTTCATGCTTGAGTAGTGTTGAACCTTGACTACTGACCCCATGCTGTTTGCATTAAATACCTTTTGGGGGTTTTCTGCCCATTGGGGAATTCCCAGGAATGGTGGCCCCATCCTCTTGGCTGCCAATCATAAGTACTTATTCTACAGATCTACCATCCCTTTTCTTTGCAACTGCTTTAATCAGAGAACTGTTGATTAATCATAGACCTCATCTGATTCCAACTCTCTCATTCTATTACCAGTATTTAGATGATTAGCTGGTTGTCATGGGTCACACATGAAATAGTTTAAGAGCCACTACACTTAAAGGGTGGGGGTGGAGCAGGCAGAGGAGGGCAAATGTAAATGTCCCAAAATTGAATAAAGTAAAAAAAAAATTTCAAGGAAGGCAAGCTCCTTTCCTGCAGATGTTACATCACCATCTTCTTGGTGTCCTCTGACAAGCACCCTCAAAAGATATCCTGAAGGTCTTCTCAAAACTACTCCTTAGACTCATCCCTTTGAAGATGCTCTATTCTCCTCATCCCTTGATAAAAATTCTCCATCCGCTTTTACATAAAAGGGTCTTTCTAGCTTAGAGTAGGCTTGTCATTAAAGTCATGAAGGTGTCATACAAGTCCCAGCCCCTGCTGTATAAATAAATTGCTGGGACAAACCACAATAAATCTTTACTGGTACCAGAGAAAAAGCCCCAAAGAAGAAATCTGTATGCTGCCTATGTACTCAAATCAAGCTTCAGTCTCATGGTAAGTTCTGCACAAGTCATAGCCTGAACTTTCCTCTAGAACAAGGGTATAGAGTGTAGCTGTGTTGGTCTGAGGACCTGTGGCAGACAAGGTTCTTTGGGTAAATCTGATACCGTTTATTAGAGCAATTCAAATAGTTGGAAATACTTGAATATTTGCTCTAATAAAAGAGATCAAATTTACCCAAAGAACCTTGTCTGGGTCTGCCTCTAGCACAAGCTTTCTTTACGTTTCACAACCCTGCAGCTGGCCAGTAGGTGTCACTCTGTCCTCATAAAATCACCTGCCTGTTCTTGATCCGAGATTAAAGTGCTTACAGTCGCAGGGGGGTGGAATAACCCATTCCCAGCAAAGCAGCTCATCAGTGTAAGGTTAGGAGTTTCCACAGGGAAATCCAGTTCCTGTGCACCTGCATCAGCACCTGCCCCTCTCTCCACTCCAGTTAACTGAGTCAATGCAAGGAGAGATGGGGGACTCAGTGCTGCCTCTCTCTCTCTCTTCTCCCTCCAGGTGCTTGGTCAATACACACCTGATTCTGTTTTCACCACTGGCTTTAAAGAAGTGGAAGGGCTCTGAGCTGGCAGCAGCACTGGGGTGAGGAATCAATGCCGTGCCAAGAGCAGGCATAGAGCTGTTTGGGGATGAGGTAAAGCAGTATTGCCACCTCTCGTGATTGTTTTGATGTTGTTCTTAAAGTCTACGCTTCGGGCACGTGAAAAACTTCGCTCTTTCTTTCCTATATAAAAAAGAATATCTATCTATAGATATCTATATCTATATCTTCTTATTCGCGGGTTCAGCATTCACAGTTCCAAATATTCGCAAAAGCCGAACCCGCCTTTTAAATACACTTTATACACTTGCAGGGAGCTGCTTCCGGGCTCCCGCTGTCGCCGCCAGAGCCATGCCCCCCGCCGGGGCACGACAGCATTCATGAACGCGGAGCCTGAGGCGCGCGCGGATTTCGCCATTCGCGCGGGATACGAGAACACATCCCCGCCAACGGCGAGGGTCGCCTGTACCTAGAGCTAGCTATAGAGAGATATCTATCTATATTTATCCATAGCTAGATATAGATATCTCTCTCTATCGAGATATAGATATAGCTATCTATAGCTATATCTATCGATCTAGATAGATAGATAGATGAAAGAGCTAAGGTTTTCACATTCCCGAAGCGTAGACTTTTAAGAACAACGCCAAAACTCCCGCGAGTTGGCAATAGTGGCGAAGCTGTCAGGGGCAGCTGAGCTGGTGACAGCCCCGCCACGCCCTGGGAGCAGCGGGGTCCAGCCCCGCCACGCCCTGGGAGCTGCCCACCCCCACCCAACCGCTCCCGTCTCTGGCCTCGTGTGACCTGCACCTGCGTGGAGCGGAAGGGCTGGGCCAGACCCGCTGCCGGAG